>NW_028283387.1:0-167696 GCF_059441005.1 Hippichthys cyanospilos
ACTATAAATCATAAACTAAGCATTTTTCAGCTGAAATAATGAATGTAGTCCTCTTAATTCTTGCTTCTAAAGCATACGCAAGCAGAAATTTCAATGTACAATGATGTTTTTAAAAAAAGGGTCAAAATGTACTCCACTCGGGCTGAAAACGCTGTTGGGGACATTTCATTAATGTTGACTACAAATCAAAAACTAAGCATTTTTCAGCTGAAATAATGAATGTAGTCCTCTTAATTCTTGCTTCTAAAGCATACGCAAGCAGAAATTTCAATGTACAATGATGTTTTTAAAAAAAGGGTCAAAATGTGCTCCACTCGGGCTGAAAACGCTTGTTTGGAACATTTCATTAATGTTGACTATAAATCATAAACTAAGCATTTTTCAGCTGAAATAATGAATGTAGTCCTCTTAATTCTTGCTTCTAAAGCATACGCAAGCAGAAATTTCAATGTACAATGATGTTTTTAAAAAAACAGTCAAAATGTGCTCCACTCGGGCTGAAAACGCTTGTTTGGGACATGACATTAATGTTGACTATAAATCATAAACTAAGTATTTTTCAGCTGAAATAATGAATGTAGTCCTCTTAATTCTTGCTTCTAAAGCATACGCAAGCAGAAATTTCAATGTACAATGATGTTTTTAAAAAAACAGTCAAAATGTGCTCCACTCGGGCTGAAAACGCTTGTTTGGGACATTACATTAATGTTGACTATAAATCATAAACTAAGCATTTTTCAGCTGAAATAATGAATGTAGTCCTCTTAATTCTTGCTTCTAAAGCATACGCAAAAAGAAATTTCAATGTACAATGATGTTTTTTAAAAAACGGTCAAAATGTGCTCCACTCGGGCTGAAAACGCTTGTTCGGAACATTTCCTTAATGTTGACTATAAATCATAAACTAAGCATTTTTCAGCTGAAATAATGAATGTAGTCCTCTTAATTCTTGCTTCTAAAGCATACGCAAGCAGAAATTTCAATGTACAATGATGTTTTTAAAAAAACAGTCAAAATGTGCTCCACTCGGGCTGAAAACGCTGTTGGGGACATTTCATTAATGTTGACTATAAATCATAAACTAAGCATTTTTCAGCTGAAATAATGAATGTAGTCCTCTTAATTCTTGCTTCTAAAGCATACGCAAGCAGAAATTTCAATGTACAATGATGTTTTTAAAAAAAGGGTCAAAATGTGCTCCACTCGGGCTGAAAACGCTTGTTTGGAACATTTCCTTAATGTTGACTATAAATCATAAACTAAGCATTTTTCAGCTGAAATAATGAATGTAGTCCTCTTAATTCTTGCTTCTAAAGCATACGCAAGCAGAAATTTCAATGTACAATGATGTTTTTAAAAAAACAGTCAAAATGTGCTCCACTCGGGCTGAAAACGCTTGTTTGGGACATGACATTAATGTTGACTATAAATCATAAACTAAGCATTTTTCAGCTGAAATAATGAATGTAGTCCTCTTAATTCTTGCTTCTAAAGCATACGCAAGCAGAAATTTCAATGTACAATGATGTTTTTAAAAAAACAGTCAAAATGTGCTCCACTCGGGCTGAAAACGCTGTTGGGGACATTTCATTAATGTTGACTATAAATCATAAACTAAGCATTTTTCAGCTGAAATAATGAATGTAGTCCTCTTAATTCTTGCTTCTAAAGCATACGCAAGCAGAAATTTCAATGTACAATGATGTTTTTAAAAAAACAGTCAAAATGTGCTCCACTCGGGCTGAAAACGCTGTTGGGGACATTTCATTAATGTTGACTATAAATCATAAACTAAGCATTTTTCAGCTGAAATAATGAATGTAGTCCTCTTAATTCTTGCTTCTAAAGCATACGCAAGCAGAAATTTCAATGTACAATGATGTTTTTAAAAAAACAGTCAAAATGTGCTCCACTCGGGCTGAAAACGCTTGTTTGGGACATTACATTAATGTTGACTATAAATCATAAACTAAGCATTTTTCAGCTGAAATAATGAATGTAGTCCTCTTAATTCTTGCTTCTAAAGCATACGCAAACAGAAATTTCAATGTACAATGATGTTTTTAAAAAAACGGTCAAAATGTGCTCCACTCGGGCTGAAAACGCTTGTTCGGAACATTTCCTTAATGTTGACTATAAATCATAAACTAAGCATTTTTCAGCTGAAATAATGAATGTAGTCCTCTTAATTCTTGCTTCTAAAGCATACGCAAGCAGAAATTTCAATGTACAATGATGTTTTTAAAAAAAGGGTCAAAATGTGCTCCACTCGGGCTGAAAACGCTTGTTTGGAACATTTCATTAATGTTGACTATAAATCATAAACTAAGCATTTTTCAGCTGAAATAATGAATGTAGTCCTCTTAATTCTTGCTTCTAAAGCATACGCAAGCAGAAATTTCAATGTACAATGATGTTTTTAAAAAAACAGTCAAAATGTGCTCCACTCGGGCTGAAAACGCTGTTGGGGACATGAAATTAATGTTGACTATAAATCATAAACTAAGCATTTTTCAGCTGAAATAATGAATGTAGTCCTCTTAATTCTTGCTTCTAAAGCATACGCAAGCAGAAATTTCAATGTACAATGATGTTTTTAAAAAAAGGGTCAAAATGTGCTCCACTCGGGCTGAAAACGCTGTTGGGGACATTTCATTAATGTTGACTACAAATCAAAAACTAAGCATTTTTCAGCTGAAATAATGAATGTAGTCCTCTTAATTCTTGCTTCTAAAGCATACGCAAGCAGAAATTTCAATGTACAATGATGTTTTTAAAAAAAGGGTCAAAATGTGCTCCACTCGGGCTGAAAACGCTTGTTTGGAACATTTCATTAATGTTGACTATAAATCATAAACTAAGCATTTTTCAGCTGAAATAATGAATGTAGTCCTCTTAATTCTTGCTTCTAAAGCATACGCAAGCAGAAATTTCAATGTACAATGATGTTTTTAAAAAAACAGTCAAAATGTGCTCCACTCGGGCTGAAAACGCTTGTTTGGGACATGACATTAATGTTGACTATAAATCATAAACTAAGCATTTTTCAGCTGAAATAATGAATGTAGTCCTCTTAATTCTTGCTTCTAAAGCATACGCAAGCAGAAATTTCAATGTACAATGATGTTTTTAAAAAAACAGTCAAAATGTGCTCCACTCGGGCTGAAAACGCTTGTTTGGGACATTACATTAATGTTGACTATAAATCATAAACTAAGCATTTTTCAGCTGAAATAATGAATGTAGTCCTCTTAATTCTTGCTTCTAAAGCATACGCAAAAAGAAATTTCAATGTACAATGATGTTTTTTAAAAAACGGTCAAAATGTGCTCCACTCGGGCTGAAAACGCTTGTTCGGAACATTTCCTTAATGTTGACTATAAATCATAAACTAAGCATTTTTCAGCTGAAATAATGAATGTAGTCCTCTTAATTCTTGCTTCTAAAGCATACGCAAGCAGAAATTTCAATGTACAATGATGTTTTTAAAAAAACAGTCAAAATGTGCTCCACTCGGGCTGAAAACGCTGTTGGGGACATTTCATTAATGTTGACTATAAATCATAAACTAAGCATTTTTCAGCTGAAATAATGAATGTAGTCCTCTTAATTCTTGCTTCTAAAGCATACGCAAGCAGAAATTTCAATGTACAATGATGTTTTTAAAAAAAGGGTCAAAATGTGCTCCACTCGGGCTGAAAACGCTTGTTTGGAACATTTCCTTAATGTTGACTATAAATCATAAACTAAGCATTTTTCAGCTGAAATAATGAATGTAGTCCTCTTAATTCTTGCTTCTAAAGCATACGCAAGCAGAAATTTCAATGTACAATGATGTTTTTAAAAAAACAGTCAAAATGTGCTCCACTCGGGCTGAAAACGCTTGTTTGGGACATGACATTAATGTTGACTATAAATCATAAACTAAGCATTTTTCAGCTGAAATAATGAATGTAGTCCTCTTAATTCTTGCTTCTAAAGCATACGCAAGCAGAAATTTCAATGTACAATGATGTTTTTAAAAAAACAGTCAAAATGTGCTCCACTCGGGCTGAAAACGCTGTTGGGGACATTTCATTAATGTTGACTATAAATCATAAACTAAGCATTTTTCAGCTGAAATAATGAATGTAGTCCTCTTAATTCTTGCTTCTAAAGCATACGCAAGCAGAAATTTCAATGTACAATGATGTTTTTAAAAAAACAGTCAAAATGTGCTCCACTCGGGCTGAAAACGCTGTTGGGGACATTTCATTAATGTTGACTATAAATCATAAACTAAGCATTTTTCAGCTGAAATAATGAATGTAGTCCTCTTAATTCTTGCTTCTAAAGCATACGCAAGCAGAAATTTCAATGTACAATGATGTTTTTAAAAAAACAGTCAAAATGTGCTCCACTCGGGCTGAAAACGCTGTTGGGGACATTTCATTAATGTTGACTATAAATCATAAACTAAGCATTTTTCAGCTGAAATAATGAATGTAGTCCTCTTAATTCTTGCTTCTAAAGCATACGCAAGCAGAAATTTCAATGTACAATGATGTTTTTAAAAAAAGGGTCAAAATGTGCTCCACTCGGGCTGAAAACGCTTGTTTGGAACATTTCCTTAATGTTGACTATAAATCATAAACTAAGCATTTTTCAGCTGAAATAATGAATGTAGTCCTCTTAATTCTTGCTTCTAAAGCATACGCAAGCAGAAATTTCAATGTACAATGATGTTTTTAAAAAAACAGTCAAAATGTGCTCCACTCGGGCTGAAAACGCTTGTTTGGGACATGACATTAATGTTGACTATAAATCATAAACTAAGCATTTTTCAGCTGAAATAATGAATGTAGTCCTCTTAATTCTTGCTTCTAAAGCATACGCAAGCAGAAATTTCAATGTACAATGATGTTTTTAAAAAAACAGTCAAAATGTGCTCCACTCGGGCTGAAAACGCTGTTGGGGACATTTCATTAATGTTGACTATAAATCATAAACTAAGCATTTTTCAGCTGAAATAATGAATGTAGTCCTCTTAATTCTTGCTTCTAAAGCATACGCAAGCAGAAATTTCAATGTACAATGATGTTTTTAAAAAAACAGTCAAAATGTGCTCCACTCGGGCTGAAAACGCTGTTGGGGACATTTCATTAATGTTGACTATAAATCATAAACTAAGCATTTTTCAGCTGAAATAATGAATGTAGTCCTCTTAATTCTTGCTTCTAAAGCATACGCAAGCAGAAATTTCAATGTACAATGATGTTTTTAAAAAAACAGTCAAAATGTGCTCCACTCGGGCTGAAAACGCTTGTTTGGGACATTACATTAATGTTGACTATAAATCATAAACTAAGCATTTTTCAGCTGAAATAATGAATGTAGTCCTCTTAATTCTTGCTTCTAAAGCATACGCAAACAGAAATTTCAATGTACAATGATGTTTTTAAAAAAACGGTCAAAATGTGCTCCACTCGGGCTGAAAACGCTTGTTCGGAACATTTCCTTAATGTTGACTATAAATCATAAACTAAGCATTTTTCAGCTGAAATAATGAATGTAGTCCTCTTAATTCTTGCTTCTAAAGCATACGCAAGCAGAAATTTCAATGTACAATGATGTTTTTAAAAAAAACAGTCAAAATGCGCTCCACTCGGGCTGAAAACGCTGTTGGGGACATTTCATTAATGTTGACTATAAATCATAAACTAAGCATTTTTCAGCTGAAATAATGAATGTAGTCCTCTTAATTCTTGCTTCTAAAGCATACGCAAGCAGAAATTTCAATGTACAATGATGTTTTTAAAAAAAACAGTCAAAATGCGCTCCACTCGGGCTGAAAACGCTGTTGGGGACATTTCATTAATGTTGACTACAAATCAAAAACTAAGCATTTTTCAGCTGAAATAATGAATGTAGTCCTCTTAATTCTTGCTTCTAAAGCATACGCAAGCAGAAATTTCAATGTACAATGATGTTTTTAAAAAAAGGGTCAAAATGTGCTCCACTCGGGCTGAAAACGCTTGTTTGGAACATTTCATTAATGTTGACTATAAATCATAAACTAAGCATTTTTCAGCTGAAATAATGAATGTAGTCCTCTTAATTCTTGCTTCTAAAGCATACGCAAGCAGAAATTTCAATGTACAATGATGTTTTTAAAAAAACAGTCAAAATGTGCTCCACTCGGGCTGAAAACGCTTGTTTGGGACATGACATTAATGTTGACTATAAATCATAAACTAAGCATTTTTCAGCTGAAATAATGAATGTAGTCCTCTTAATTCTTGCTTCTAAAGCATACGCAAGCAGAAATTTCAATGTACAATGATGTTTTTAAAAAAACAGTCAAAATGTGCTCCACTCGGGCTGAAAACGCTTGTTTGGGACATTACATTAATGTTGACTATAAATCATAAACTAAGCATTTTTCAGCTGAAATAATGAATGTAGTCCTCTTAATTCTTGCTTCTAAAGCATACGCAAAAAGAAATTTCAATGTACAATGATGTTTTTTAAAAAACGGTCAAAATGTGCTCCACTCGGGCTGAAAACGCTTGTTCGGAACATTTCCTTAATGTTGACTATAAATCATAAACTAAGCATTTTTCAGCTGAAATAATGAATGTAGTCCTCTTAATTCTTGCTTCTAAAGCATACGCAAGCAGAAATTTCAATGTACAATGATGTTTTTAAAAAAAACAGTCAAAATGCGCTCCACTCGGGCTGAAAACGCTGTTGGGGACATTTCATTAATGTTGACTACAAATCAAAAACTAAGCATTTTTCAGCTGAAATAATGAATGTAGTCCTCTTAATTCTTGCTTCTAAAGCATACGCAAGCAGAAATTTCAATGTACAATGATGTTTTTAAAAAAAGGGTCAAAATGTGCTCCACTCGGGCTGAAAACGCTTGTTTGGAACATTTCATTAATGTTGACTATAAATCATAAACTAAGCATTTTTCAGCTGAAATAATGAATGTAGTCCTCTTAATTCTTGCTTCTAAAGCATACGCAAGCAGAAATTTCAATGTACAATGATGTTTTTAAAAAAACAGTCAAAATGTGCTCCACTCGGGCTGAAAACGCTGTTGGGGACATGAAATTAATGTTGACTATAAATCATAAACTAAGCATTTTCCAGCTGAAATAATGAATGTAGTCCTCTTAATTCTTGCTTCTAAAGCATACGCAAGCAGAAATTTCAATGTACAATGATGTTTTTAAAAAAAGGGTCAAAATGTGCTCCACTCGGGCTGAAAACGCTGTTGGGGACATTTCATTAATGTTGACTACAAATCAAAAACTAAGCATTTTTCAGCTGAAATAATGAATGTAGTCCTCTTAATTCTTGCTTCTAAAGCATACGCAAGCAGAAATTTCAATGTACAATGATGTTTTTAAAAAAAGGGTCAAAATGTGCTCCACTCGGGCTGAAAACGCTTGTTTGGAACATTTCATTAATGTTGACTATAAATCATAAACTAAGCATTTTTCAGCTGAAATAATGAATGTAGTCCTCTTAATTCTTGCTTCTAAAGCATACGCAAGCAGAAATTTCAATGTACAATGATGTTTTTAAAAAAACAGTCAAAATGTGCTCCACTCGGGCTGAAAACGCTTGTTTGGGACATGACATTAATGTTGACTATAAATCATAAACTAAGCATTTTTCAGCTGAAATAATGAATGTAGTCCTCTTAATTCTTGCTTCTAAAGCATACGCAAGCAGAAATTTCAATGTACAATGATGTTTTTAAAAAAACAGTCAAAATGTGCTCCACTCGGGCTGAAAACGCTTGTTTGGGACATTACATTAATGTTGACTATAAATCATAAACTAAGCATTTTTCAGCTGAAATAATGAATGTAGTCCTCTTAATTCTTGCTTCTAAAGCATACGCAAAAAGAAATTTCAATGTACAATGATGTTTTTTAAAAAACGGTCAAAATGTGCTCCACTCGGGCTGAAAACGCTTGTTCGGAACATTTCCTTAATGTTGACTATAAATCATAAACTAAGCATTTTTCAGCTGAAATAATGAATGTAGTCCTCTTAATTCTTGCTTCTAAAGCATACGCAAGCAGAAATTTCAATGTACAATGATGTTTTTAAAAAAAACAGTCAAAATGCGCTCCACTCGGGCTGAAAATGCTGTTGGGGACATTTCATTAATGTTGACTACAAATCAAAAACTAAGCATTTTTCAGCTGAAATAATGAATGTAGTCCTCTTAATTCTTGCTTCTAAAGCATACGCAAGCAGAAATTTCAATGTACAATGATGTTTTTAAAAAAAGGGTCAAAATGTGCTCCACTCGGGCTGAAAACGCTTGTTTGGAACATTTCATTAATGTTGACTATAAATCATAAACTAAGCATTTTTCAGCTGAAATAATGAATGTAGTCCTCTTAATTCTTGCTTCTAAAGCATACGCAAGCAGAAATTTCAATGTACAATGATGTTTTTAAAAAAACAGTCAAAATGTGCTCCACTCGGGCTGAAAACGCTTGTTTGGGACATGACATTAATGTTGACTATAAATCATAAACTAAGCATTTTTCAGCTGAAATAATGAATGTAGTCCTCTTAATTCTTGCTTCTAAAGCATACGCAAGCAGAAATTTCAATGTACAATGATGTTTTTAAAAAAAAGGGTCAAAATGTGCTCCACTCGGGCTGAAAACGCTTGTTTGGAACATTTCATTAATGTTGACTATAAATCATAAACTAAGCATTTTTCAGCTGAAATAATGAATGTAGTCCTCTTAATTCTTGCTTCTAAAGCATACGCAAGCAGAAATTTCAATGTACAATGATGTTTTTAAAAAAACAGTCAAAATGTGCTCCACTCGGGCTGAAAACGCTTGTTTGGGACATGACATTAATGTTGACTATAAATCATAAACTAAGCATTTTTCAGCTGAAATAATGAATGTAGTCCTCTTAATTCTTGCTTCTAAAGCATACGCAAGCAGAAATTTCAATGTACAATGATGTTTTTAAAAAAAGGGTCAAAATGTGCTCCACTCGGGCTGAAAACGCTTGTTTGGAACATTTCATTAATGTTGACTATAAATCATAAACTAAGCATTTTTCAGCTGAAATAATGAATGTAGTCCTCTTAATTCTTGCTTCTAAAGCATACGCAAGCAGAAATTTCAATGTACAATGATGTTTTTAAAAAAACAGTCAAAATGTGCTCCACTCGGGCTGAAAACGCTTGTTTGGGACATGACATTAATGTTGACTATAAATCATAAACTAAGCATTTTTCAGCTGAAATAATGAATGTAGTCCTCTTAATTCTTGCTTCTAAAGCATACGCAAGCAGAAATTTCAATGTACAATGATGTTTTTAAAAAAAGGGTCAAAATGTGCTCCACTCGGGCTGAAAACGCTTGTTTGGAACATTTCATTAATGTTGACTATAAATCATAAACTAAGCATTTTTCAGCTGAAATAATGAATGTAGTCCTCTTAATTCTTGCTTCTAAAGCATACGCAAGCAGAAATTTCAATGTACAATGATGTTTTTAAAAAAACAGTCAAAATGTGCTCCACTCGGGCTGAAAACGCTTGTTTGGGACTAGACATTAATGTTGACTATAAATCATAAACTAAGCATTTTTCAGCTGAAATAATGAATGTAGTCCTCTTAATTCTTGCTTCTAAAGCATACGCAAGCAGAAATTTCAATGTACAATGATGTTTTTAAAAAAAGGGTCAAAATGTGCTCCACTCGGGCTGAAAACGCTTGTTTGGAACATTTCCTTAATGTTGACTATAAATCATAAACTAAGCATTTTTCAGCTGAAATAATGAATGTAGTCCTCTTAATTCTTGCTTCTAAAGCATACGCAAGCAGAAATTTCAATGTACAATGATGTTTTTAAAAAAACAGTCAAAATGTGCTCCACTCGGGCTGAAAACGCTTGTTTGGGACATGACATTAATGTTGACTATAAATCATAAACTAAGCATTTTTCAGCTGAAATAATGAATGTAGTCCTCTTAATTCTTGCTTCTAAAGCATACGCAAACAGAAATTTCAATGTACAATGATGTTTTTAAAAAAACGGTCAAAATGTGCTCCACTCGGGCTGAAAACGCTTGTTCGGAACATTTCCTTAATGTTGACTATAAATCATAAACTAAGCATTTTTCAGCTGAAATAATGAATGTAGTCCTCTTAATTCTTGCTTCTAAAGCATACGCAAGCAGAAATTTCAATGTACAATGATGTTTTTAAAAAAAACAGTCAAAATGCGCTCCACTCGGGCTGAAAACGCTGTTGGGGACATTTCATTAATGTTGACTATAAATCATAAACTAAGCATTTTTCAGCTGAAATAATGAATGTAGTCCTCTTAATTCTTGCTTCTAAAGCATACGCAAGCAGAAATTTCAATGTACAATGATGTTTTTAAAAAAAACAGTCAAAATGCGCTCCACTCGGGCTGAAAACGCTGTTGGGGACATTTCATTAATGTTGACTACAAATCAAAAACTAAGCATTTTTCAGCTGAAATAATGAATGTAGTCCTCTTAATTCTTGCTTCTAAAGCATACGCAAGCAGAAATTTCAATGTACAATGATGTTTTTAAAAAAAACAGTCAAAATGTGTTCCACTCGGGCTGAAAACGCTGTTGGGGACATTTCATTAATGTTGACTACAAATCAAAAACTAAGCATTTTTCAGCTGAAATAATGAATGTAGTCCTCTTAATTCTTGCTTCTAAAGCATTCGCAAGCAGAAATTTCAATGTACAATGATGTTTTTAAAAAAACAGTCAAAATGTGCTCCACTCGGGCTGAAAACGCTGTTGGGGACATGACATTAATGTTGACTATAAATCATAAACTAAGCATTTTTCAGCTGAAATAATGAATGTAGTCCTCTTAATTCTTGCTTCTAAAGCATACGCAAGCAGAAATTTCAATGTACAATGATGTTTTTAAAAAAACAGTCAAAATGTGCTCCACTCGGGCTGAAAACGCTTGTTTGGGACATTACATTAATGTTGACTATAAATCATAAACTAAGCATTTTTCAGCTGAAATAATGAATGTAGTCCTCTTAATTCTTGCTTCTAAAGCATACGCAAACAGAAATTTCAATGTACAATGATGTTTTTAAAAAAACGGTCAAAATGTGCTCCACTCGGGCTGAAAACGCTTGTTCGGAACATTTCCTTAATGTTGACTATAAATCATAAACTAAGCATTTTTCAGCTGAAATAATGAATGTAGTCCTCTTAATTCTTGCTTCTAAAGCATACGCAAGCAGAAATTTCAATGTACAATGATGTTTTTAAAAAAAACAGTCAAAATGCGCTCCACTCGGGCTGAAAACGCTGTTGGGGACATTTCATTAATGTTGACTATAAATCATAAACTAAGCATTTTTCAGCTGAAATAATGAATGTAGTCCTCTTAATTCTTGCTTCTAAAGCATACGCAAGCAGAAATTTCAATGTACAATGATGTTTTTAAAAAAAACAGTCAAAATGCGCTCCACTCGGGCTGAAAACGCTGTTGGGGACATTTCATTAATGTTGACTACAAATCAAAAACTAAGCATTTTTCAGCTGAAATAATGAATGTAGTCCTCTTAATTCTTGCTTCTAAAGCATACGCAAGCAGAAATTTCAATGTACAATGATGTTTTTAAAAAAAACAGTCAAAATGTGTTCCACTCGGGCTGAAAACGCTGTTGGGGACATTTCATTAATGTTGACTACAAATCAAAAACTAAGCATTTTTCAGCTGAAATAATGAATGTAGTCCTCTTAATTCTTGCTTCTAAAGCATTCGCAAGCAGAAATTTCAATGTACAATGATGTTTTTAAAAAAACAGTCAAAATGTGCTCCACTCGGGCTGAAAACGCTGTTGGGGACATTTCATTAATGTTGACTATAAATCATAAACTAAGCATTTTTCAGCTGAAATAATGAATGTAGTCCTCTTAATTCTTGCTTCTAAAGCATACGCAAGCAGAAATTTCAATGTACAATGATGTTTTTAAAAAAACAGTCAAAATGTGCTCCACTCGGGCTGAAAACGCTTGTTTGGGACATGACATTAATGTTGACTATAAATCATAAACTAAGCATTTTTCAGCTGAAATAATGAATGTAGTCCTCTTAATTCTTGCTTCTAAAGCATACGCAAGCAGAAATTTCAATGTACAATGATGTTTTTAAAAAAACGGTCAAAATGTGCTCCACTCGGGCTGAAAACGCTTGTTCGGAACATTTCCTTAATGTTGACTATAAATCATAAACTAAGCATTTTTCAGCTGAAATAATGAATGTAGTCCTCTTAATTCTTGCTTCTAAAGCATACGCAAGCAGAAATTTCAATGTACAATGATGTTTTTAAAAAAAACAGTCAAAATGCGCTCCACTCGGGCTGAAAACGCTGTTGGGGACATTTCATTAATGTTGACTATAAATCATAAACTAAGCATTTTTCAGCTGAAATAATGAATGTAGTCCTCTTAATTCTTGCTTCTAAAGCATACGCAAGCAGAAATTTCAATGTACAATGATGTTTTTAAAAAAACGGTCAAAATGTGCTCCACTCGGGCTGAAAACGCTTGTTCGGAACATTTCCTTAATGTTGACTATAAATCATAAACTAAGCATTTTTCAGCTGAAATAATGAATGTAGTCCTCTTAATTCTTGCTTCTAAAGCATACGCAAGCAGAAATTTCAATGTACAATGATGTTTTTAAAAAAAACAGTCAAAATGTGCTCCACTCGGGCTGAAAACGCTGTTGGGGACATTTCATTAATGTTGACTACAAATCAAAAACTAAGCATTTTTCAGCTGAAATAATGAATGTAGTCCTCTTAATTCTTGCTTCTAAAGCATTCGCAAGCAGAAATTTCAATGTACAATGATGTTTTTAAAAAAACAGTCAAAATGTGCTCCACTCGGGCTGAAAACGCTGTTGGGGACATTTCATTAATGTTGACTATAAATCATAAACTAAGCATTTTTCAGCTGAAATAATGAATGTAGTCCTCTTAATTCTTGCTTCTAAAGCATACGCAAGCAGAAATTTCAATGTACAATGATGTTTTTAAAAAAACGGTCAAAATGTGCTCCACTCGGGCTGAAAACGCTTGTTTGGGACATTACATTAATGTTGACTATAAATCATAAACTAAGCATTTTTCAGCTGAAATAATGAATGTAGTCCTCTTAATTCTTGCTTCTAAAGCATACGCAAACAGAAATTTCAATGTACAATGATGTTTTTTAAAAAACGGTCAAAATGTGCTCCACTCGGGCTGAAAACGCTTGTTCGGAACATTTCCTTAATGTTGACTATAAATCATAAACTAAGCATTTTTCAGCTGAAATAATGAATGTAGTCCTCTTAATTCTTGCTTCTAAAGCATACGCAAGCAGAAATTTCAATGTACAATGATGTTTTTAAAAAAAACAGTCAAAATGCGCTCCACTCGGGCTGAAAACGCTGTTGGGGACATTTCATTAATGTTGACTACGAATCAAAAACTAAGCATTTTTCAGCTGAAATAATGAATGTAGTCCTCTTAATTCTTGCTTCTAAAGCATACGCAAGCAGAAATTTCAATGTACAATGATGTTTTTAAAAAAAGGGTCAAAATGTGCTCCACTCGGGCTGAAAACGCTTGTTTGGAACATTTCATTAATGTTGACTATAAATCATAAACTAAGCATTTTTCAGCTGAAATAATGAATGTAGTCCTCTTAATTCTTGCTTCTAAAGCATACGCAAGCAGAAATTTCAATGTACAATGATGTTTTTAAAAAAACAGTCAAAATGTGCTCCACTCGGGCTGAAAACGCTTGTTTGGGACATGACATTAATGTTGACTATAAATCATAAACTAAGCATTTTTCAGCTGAAATAATGAATGTAGTCCTCTTAATTCTTGCTTCTAAAGCATACGCAAGCAGAAATTTCAATGTACAATGATGTTTTTAAAAAAACAGTCAAAATGTGCTCCACTCGGGCTGAAAACGCTTGTTTGGGACATTACATTAATGTTGACTATAAATCATAAACTAAGCATTTTTCAGCTGAAATAATGAATGTAGTCCTCTTAATTCTTGCTTCTAAAGCATACGCAAAAAGAAATTTCAATGTACAATGATGTTTTTTAAAAAACGGTCAAAATGTGCTCCACTCGGGCTGAAAACGCTTGTTCGGAACATTTCCTTAATGTTGACTATAAATCATAAACTAAGCATTTTTCAGCTGAAATAATGAATGTAGTCCTCTTAATTCTTGCTTCTAAAGCATACGCAAGCAGAAATTTCAATGTACAATGATGTTTTTAAAAAAAACAGTCAAAATGCGCTCCACTCGGGCTGAAAACGCTGTTGGGGACATTTCATTAATGTTGACTACAAATCAAAAACTAAGCATTTTTCAGCTGAAATAATGAATGTAGTCCTCTTAATTCTTGCTTCTAAAGCATACGCAAGCAGAAATTTCAATGTACAATGATGTTTTTAAAAAAAGGGTCAAAATGTGCTCCACTCGGGCTGAAAACGCTTGTTTGGAACATTTCATTAATGTTGACTATAAATCATAAACTAAGCATTTTTCAGCTGAAATAATGAATGTAGTCCTCTTAATTCTTGCTTCTAAAGCATACGCAAGCAGAAATTTCAATGTACAATGATGTTTTTAAAAAAACAGTCAAAATGTGCTCCACTCGGGCTGAAAACGCTGTTGGGGACATGAAATTAATGTTGACTATAAATCATAAACTAAGCATTTTTCAGCTGAAATAATGAATGTAGTCCTCTTAATTCTTGCTTCTAAAGCATACGCAAGCAGAAATTTCAATGTACAATGATGTTTTTAAAAAAAGGGTCAAAATGTGCTCCACTCGGGCTGAAAACGCTGTTGGGGACATTTCATTAATGTTGACTACAAATCAAAAACTAAGCATTTTTCAGCTGAAATAATGAATGTAGTCCTCTTAATTCTTGCTTCTAAAGCATACGCAAGCAGAAATTTCAATGTACAATGATGTTTTTAAAAAAAGGGTCAAAATGTGCTCCACTCGGGCTGAAAACGCTTGTTTGGAACATTTCATTAATGTTGACTATAAATCATAAACTAAGCATTTTTCAGCTGAAATAATGAATGTAGTCCTCTTAATTCTTGCTTCTAAAGCATACGCAAGCAGAAATTTCAATGTACAATGATGTTTTTAAAAAAACAGTCAAAATGTGCTCCACTCGGGCTGAAAACGCTTGTTTGGGACATGACATTAATGTTGACTATAAATCATAAACTAAGCATTTTTCAGCTGAAATAATGAATGTAGTCCTCTTAATTCTTGCTTCTAAAGCATACGCAAGCAGAAATTTCAATGTACAATGATGTTTTTAAAAAAACAGTCAAAATGTGCTCCACTCGGGCTGAAAACGCTTGTTTGGGACATTACATTAATGTTGACTATAAATCATAAACTAAGCATTTTTCAGCTGAAATAATGAATGTAGTCCTCTTAATTCTTGCTTCTAAAGCATACGCAAAAAGAAATTTCAATGTACAATGATGTTTTTTAAAAAACGGTCAAAATGTGCTCCACTCGGGCTGAAAACGCTTGTTCGGAACATTTCCTTAATGTTGACTATAAATCATAAACTAAGCATTTTTCAGCTGAAATAATGAATGTAGTCCTCTTAATTCTTGCTTCTAAAGCATACGCAAGCAGAAATTTCAATGTACAATGATGTTTTTAAAAAAAACAGTCAAAATGCGCTCCACTCGGGCTGAAAACGCTGTTGGGGACATTTCATTAATGTTGACTACAAATCAAAAACTACGCATTTTTCAGCTGAAATAATGAATGTAGTCCTCTTAATTCTTGCTTCTAAAGCATACGCAAGCAGAAATTTCAATGTACAATGATGTTTTTAAAAAAAGGGTCAAAATGTGCTCCACTCGGGCTGAAAACGCTTGTTTGGAACATTTCATTAATGTTGACTATAAATCATAAACTAAGCATTTTTCAGCTGAAATAATGAATGTAGTCCTCTTAATTCTTGCTTCTAAAGCATACGCAAGCAGAAATTTCAATGTACAATGATGTTTTTAAAAAAACAGTCAAAATGTGCTCCACTCGGGCTGAAAACGCTGTTGGGGACATGAAATTAATGTTGACTATAAATCATAAACTAAGCATTTTTCAGCTGAAATAATGAATGTAGTCCTCTTAATTCTTGCTTCTAAAGCATACGCAAGCAGAAATTTCAATGTACAATGATGTTTTTAAAAAAAGGGTCAAAATGTGCTCCACTCGGGCTGAAAACGCTGTTGGGGACATTTCATTAATGTTGACTACAAATCAAAAACTAAGCATTTTTCAGCTGAAATAATGAATGTAGTCCTCTTAATTCTTGCTTCTAAAGCATACGCAAGCAGAAATTTCAATGTACAATGATGTTTTTAAAAAAAGGGTCAAAATGTGCTCCACTCGGGCTGAAAACGCTTGTTTGGAACATTTCATTAATGTTGACTATAAATCATAAACTAAGCATTTTTCAGCTGAAATAATGAATGTAGTCCAATTAATTCTTGCTTCTAAAGCATACGCAAGCAGAAATTTCAATGTACAATGATGTTTTTAAAAAAACAGTCAAAATGTGCTCCACTCGGGCTGAAAACGCTTGTTTGGGACATGACATTAATGTTGACTATAAATCATAAACTAAGTATTTTTCAGCTGAAATAATGAATGTAGTCCTCTTAATTCTTGCTTCTAAAGCATACGCAAGCAGAAATTTCAATGTACAATGATGTTTTTAAAAAAACAGTCAAAATGTGCTCCACTCGGGCTGAAAACGCTTGTTTGGGACATTACATTAATGTTGACTATAAATCATAAACTAAGCATTTTTCAGCTGAAATAATGAATGTAGTCCTCTTAATTCTTGCTTCTAAAGCATACGCAAAAAGAAATTTCAATGTACAATGATGTTTTTTAAAAAACGGTCAAAATGTGCTCCACTCGGGCTGAAAACGCTTGTTCGGAACATTTCCTTAATGTTGACTATAAATCATAAACTAAGCATTTTTCAGCTGAAATAATGAATGTAGTCCTCTTAATTCTTGCTTCTAAAGCATACGCAAGCAGAAATTTCAATGTACAATGATGTTTTTAAAAAAACAGTCAAAATGTGCTCCACTCGGGCTGAAAACGCTGTTGGGGACATTTCATTAATGTTGACTATAAATCATAAACTAAGCATTTTTCAGCTGAAATAATGAATGTAGTCCTCTTAATTCTTGCTTCTAAAGCATACGCAAGCAGAAATTTCAATGTACAATGATGTTTTTAAAAAAAGGGTCAAAATGTGCTCCACTCGGGCTGAAAACGCTTGTTTGGAACATTTCCTTAATGTTGACTATAAATCATAAACTAAGCATTTTTCAGCTGAAATAATGAATGTAGTCCTCTTAATTCTTGCTTCTAAAGCATACGCAAGCAGAAATTTCAATGTACAATGATGTTTTTAAAAAAACAGTCAAAATGTGCTCCACTCGGGCTGAAAACGCTTGTTTGGGACATGACATTAATGTTGACTATAAATCATAAACTAAGCATTTTTCAGCTGAAATAATGAATGTAGTCCTCTTAATTCTTGCTTCTAAAGCATACGCAAGCAGAAATTTCAATGTACAATGATGTTTTTAAAAAAACAGTCAAAATGTGCTCCACTCGGGCTGAAAACGCTGTTGGGGACATTTCATTAATGTTGACTATAAATCATAAACTAAGCATTTTTCAGCTGAAATAATGAATGTAGTCCTCTTAATTCTTGCTTCTAAAGCATACGCAAGCAGAAATTTCAATGTACAATGATGTTTTTAAAAAAACAGTCAAAATGTGCTCCACTCGGGCTGAAAACGCTGTTGGGGACATTTCATTAATGTTGACTATAAATCATAAACTAAGCATTTTTCAGCTGAAATAATGAATGTAGTCCTCTTAATTCTTGCTTCTAAAGCATACGCAAGCAGAAATTTCAATGTACAATGATGTTTTTAAAAAAACAGTCAAAATGTGCTCCACTCGGGCTGAAAACGCTTGTTTGGGACATTACATTAATGTTGACTATAAATCATAAACTAAGCATTTTTCAGCTGAAATAATGAATGTAGTCCTCTTAATTCTTGCTTCTAAAGCATACGCAAACAGAAATTTCAATGTACAATGATGTTTTTAAAAAAACGGTCAAAATGTGCTCCACTCGGGCTGAAAACGCTTGTTCGGAACATTTCCTTAATGTTGACTATAAATCATAAACTAAGCATTTTTCAGCTGAAATAATGAATGTAGTCCTCTTAATTCTTGCTTCTAAAGCATACGCAAGCAGAAATTTCAATGTACAATGATGTTTTTAAAAAAAGGGTCAAAATGTGCTCCACTCGGGCTGAAAACGCTTGTTTGGAACATTTCATTAATGTTGACTATAAATCATAAACTAAGCATTTTTCAGCTGAAATAATGAATGTAGTCCTCTTAATTCTTGCTTCTAAAGCATACACAAGCAGAAATTTCAATGTACAATGATGTTTTTAAAAAAACAGTCAAAATGTGCTCCACTCGGGCTGAAAACGCTGTTGGGGACATGAAATTAATGTTGACTATAAATCATAAACTAAGCATTTTTCAGCTGAAATAATGAATGTAGTCCTCTTAATTCTTGCTTCTAAAGCATACGCAAGCAGAAATTTCAATGTACAATGATGTTTTTAAAAAAAGGGTCAAAATGTGCTCCACTCGGGCTGAAAACGCTTGTTTGGAACATTTCCTTAATGTTGACTATAAATCATAAACTAAGCATTTTTCAGCTGAAATAATGAATGTAGTCCTCTTAATTCTTGCTTCTAAAGCATACGCAAGCAGAAATTTCAATGTACAATGATGTTTTTAAAAAAACAGTCAAAATGTGCTCCACTCGGGCTGAAAACGCTTGTTTGGGACATGACATTAATGTTGACTATAAATCATAAACTAAGCATTTTTCAGCTGAAATAATGAATGTAGTCCTCTTAATTCTTGCTTCTAAAGCATACGCAAGCAGAAATTTCAATGTACAATGATGTTTTTAAAAAAACAGTCAAAATGTGCTCCACTCGGGCTGAAAACGCTGTTGGGGACATTTCATTAATGTTGACTATAAATCATAAACTAAGCATTTTTCAGCTGAAATAATGAATGTAGTCCTCTTAATTCTTGCTTCTAAAGCATACGCAAGCAGAAATTTCAATGTACAATGATGTTTTTAAAAAAACAGTCAAAATGTGCTCCACTCGGGCTGAAAACGCTGTTGGGGACATTTCATTAATGTTGACTATAAATCATAAACTAAGCATTTTTCAGCTGAAATAATGAATGTAGTCCTCTTAATTCTTGCTTCTAAAGCATACGCAAGCAGAAATTTCAATGTACAATGATGTTTTTAAAAAAACAGTCAAAATGTGCTCCACTCGGGCTGAAAACGCTGTTGGGGACATTTCATTAATGTTGACTATAAATCATAAACTAAGCATTTTTCAGCTGAAATAATGAATGTAGTCCTCTTAATTCTTGCTTCTAAAGCATACGCAAGCAGAAATTTCAATGTACAATGATGTTTTTAAAAAAAGGGTCAAAATGTGCTCCACTCGGGCTGAAAACGCTTGTTTGGAACATTTCCTTAATGTTGACTATAAATCATAAACTAAGCATTTTTCAGCTGAAATAATGAATGTAGTCCTCTTAATTCTTGCTTCTAAAGCATACGCAAGCAGAAATTTCAATGTACAATGATGTTTTTAAAAAAACAGTCAAAATGTGCTCCACTCGGGCTGAAAACGCTTGTTTGGGACATGACATTAATGTTGACTATAAATCATAAACTAAGCATTTTTCAGCTGAAATAATGAATGTAGTCCTCTTAATTCTTGCTTCTAAAGCATACGCAAGCAGAAATTTCAATGTACAATGATGTTTTTAAAAAAACAGTCAAAATGTGCTCCACTCGGGCTGAAAACGCTGTTGGGGACATTTCATTAATGTTGACTATAAATCATAAACTAAGCATTTTTCAGCTGAAATAATGAATGTAGTCCTCTTAATTCTTGCTTCTAAAGCATACGCAAGCAGAAATTGCAATGTACAATGATGTTTTTAAAAAAACAGTCAAAATGTGCTCCACTCGGGCTGAAAACGCTGTTGGGGACATTTCATTAATGTTGACTATAAATCATAAACTAAGCATTTTTCAGCTGAAATAATGAATGTAGTCCTCTTAATTCTTGCTTCTAAAGCATACGCAAGCAGAAATTTCAATGTACAATGATGTTTTTAAAAAAACAGTCAAAATGTGCTCCACTCGGGCTGAAAACGCTTGTTTGGGACATTACATTAATGTTGACTATAAATCATAAACTAAGCATTTTTCAGCTGAAATAATGAATGTAGTCCTCTTAATTCTTGCTTCTAAAGCATACGCAAACAGAAATTTCAATGTACAATGATGTTTTTAAAAAAACGGTCAAAATGTGCTCCACTCGGGCTGAAAACGCTTGTTCGGAACATTTCCTTAATGTTGACTATAAATCATAAACTAAGCATTTTTCAGCTGAAATAATGAATGTAGTCCTCTTAATTCTTGCTTCTAAAGCATACGCAAGCAGAAATTTCAATGTACAATGATGTTTTTAAAAAAAACAGTCAAAATGCGCTCCACTCGGGCTGAAAACGCTGTTGGGGACATTTCATTAATGTTGACTATAAATCATAAACTAAGCATTTTTCAGCTGAAATAATGAATGTAGTCCTCTTAATTCTTGCTTCTAAAGCATACGCAAGCAGAAATTTCAATGTACAATGATGTTTTTAAAAAAAGGGTCAAAATGTGCTCCACTCGGGCTGAAAACGCTTGTTTGGAACATTTCATTAATGTTGACTATAAATCATAAACTAAGCATTTTTCAGCTGAAATAATGAATGTAGTCCTCTTAATTCTTGCTTCTAAAGCATACGCAAGCAGAAATTTCAATGTACAATGATGTTTTTAAAAAAACAGTCAAAATGTGCTCCACTCGGGCTGAAAACGCTGTTGGGGACATGAAATTAATGTTGACTATAAATCATAAACTAAGCATTTTTCAGCTGAAATAATGAATGTAGTCCTCTTAATTCTTGCTTCTAAAGCATACGCAAGCAGAAATTTCAATGTACAATGATGTTTTTAAAAAAAGGGTCAAAATGTGCTCCACTCGGGCTGAAAACGCTGTTGGGGACATTTCATTAATGTTGACTACAAATCAAAAACTAAGCATTTTTCAGCTGAAATAATGAATGTAGTCCTCTTAATTCTTGCTTCTAAAGCATACGCAAGCAGAAATTTCAATGTACAATGATGTTTTTAAAAAAAGGGTCAAAATGTGCTCCACTCGGGCTGAAAACGCTTGTTTGGAACATTTCATTAATGTTGACTATAAATCATAAACTAAGCATTTTTCAGCTGAAATAATGAATGTAGTCCAATTAATTCTTGCTTCTAAAGCATACGCAAGCAGAAATTTCAATGTACAATGATGTTTTTAAAAAAACAGTCAAAATGTGCTCCACTCGGGCTGAAAACGCTTGTTTGGGACATGACATTAATGTTGACTATAAATCATAAACTAAGTATTTTTCAGCTGAAATAATGAATGTAGTCCTCTTAATTCTTGCTTCTAAAGCATACGCAAGCAGAAATTTCAATGTACAATGATGTTTTTAAAAAAACAGTCAAAATGTGCTCCACTCGGGCTGAAAACGCTTGTTTGGGACATTACATTAATGTTGACTATAAATCATAAACTAAGCATTTTTCAGCTGAAATAATGAATGTAGTCCTCTTAATTCTTGCTTCTAAAGCATACGCAAAAAGAAATTTCAATGTACAATGATGTTTTTTAAAAAACGGTCAAAATGTGCTCCACTCGGGCTGAAAACGCTTGTTCGGAACATTTCCTTAATGTTGACTATAAATCATAAACTAAGCATTTTTCAGCTGAAATAATGAATGTAGTCCTCTTAATTCTTGCTTCTAAAGCATACGCAAGCAGAAATTTCAATGTACAATGATGTTTTTAAAAAAACAGTCAAAATGTGCTCCACTCGGGCTGAAAACGCTGTTGGGGACATTTCATTAATGTTGACTATAAATCATAAACTAAGCATTTTTCAGCTGAAATAATGAATGTAGTCCTCTTAATTCTTGCTTCTAAAGCATACGCAAGCAGAAATTTCAATGTACAATGATGTTTTTAAAAAAAGGGTCAAAATGTGCTCCACTCGGGCTGAAAACGCTTGTTTGGAACATTTCCTTAATGTTGACTATAAATCATAAACTAAGCATTTTTCAGCTGAAATAATGAATGTAGTCCTCTTAATTCTTGCTTCTAAAGCATACGCAAGCAGAAATTTCAATGTACAATGATGTTTTTAAAAAAACAGTCAAAATGTGCTCCACTCGGGCTGAAAACGCTTGTTTGGGACATGACATTAATGTTGACTATAAATCATAAACTAAGCATTTTTCAGCTGAAATAATGAATGTAGTCCTCTTAATTCTTGCTTCTAAAGCATACGCAAGCAGAAATTTCAATGTACAATGATGTTTTTAAAAAAACAGTCAAAATGTGCTCCACTCGGGCTGAAAACGCTGTTGGGGACATTTCATTAATGTTGACTATAAATCATAAACTAAGCATTTTTCAGCTGAAATAATGAATGTAGTCCTCTTAATTCTTGCTTCTAAAGCATACGCAAGCAGAAATTTCAATGTACAATGATGTTTTTAAAAAAACAGTCAAAATGTGCTCCACTCGGGCTGAAAACGCTGTTGGGGACATTTCATTAATGTTGACTATAAATCATAAACTAAGCATTTTTCAGCTGAAATAATGAATGTAGTCCTCTTAATTCTTGCTTCTAAAGCATACGCAAGCAGAAATTTCAATGTACAATGATGTTTTTAAAAAAACAGTCAAAATGTGCTCCACTCGGGCTGAAAACGCTTGTTTGGGACATTACATTAATGTTGACTATAAATCATAAACTAAGCATTTTTCAGCTGAAATAATGAATGTAGTCCTCTTAATTCTTGCTTCTAAAGCATACGCAAACAGAAATTTCAATGTACAATGATGTTTTTAAAAAAACGGTCAAAATGTGCTCCACTCGGGCTGAAAACGCTTGTTCGGAACATTTCCTTAATGTTGACTATAAATCATAAACTAAGCATTTTTCAGCTGAAATAATGAATGTAGTCCTCTTAATTCTTGCTTCTAAAGCATACGCAAGCAGAAATTTCAATGTACAATGATGTTTTTAAAAAAAGGGTCAAAATGTGCTCCACTCGGGCTGAAAACGCTTGTTTGGAACATTTCATTAATGTTGACTATAAATCATAAACTAAGCATTTTTCAGCTGAAATAATGAATGTAGTCCTCTTAATTCTTGCTTCTAAAGCATACGCAAGCAGAAATTTCAATGTACAATGATGTTTTTAAAAAAACAGTCAAAATGTGCTCCACTCGGGCTGAAAACGCTGTTGGGGACATGAAATTAATGTTGACTATAAATCATAAACTAAGCATTTTTCAGCTGAAATAATGAATGTAGTCCTCTTAATTCTTGCTTCTAAAGCATACGCAAGCAGAAATTTCAATGTACAATGATGTTTTTAAAAAAAGGGTCAAAATGTGCTCCACTCGGGCTGAAAACGCTTGTTTGGAACATTTCCTTAATGTTGACTATAAATCATAAACTAAGCATTTTTCAGCTGAAATAATGAATGTAGTCCTCTTAATTCTTGCTTCTAAAGCATACGCAAGCAGAAATTTCAATGTACAATGATGTTTTTAAAAAAACAGTCAAAATGTGCTCCACTCGGGCTGAAAACGCTTGTTTGGGACATGACATTAATGTTGACTATAAATCATAAACTAAGCATTTTTCAGCTGAAATAATGAATGTAGTCCTCTTAATTCTTGCTTCTAAAGCATACGCAAGCAGAAATTTCAATGTACAATGATGTTTTTAAAAAAACAGTCAAAATGTGCTCCACTCGGGCTGAAAACGCTGTTGGGGACATTTCATTAATGTTGACTATAAATCATAAACTAAGCATTTTTCAGCTGAAATAATGAATGTAGTCCTCTTAATTCTTGCTTCTAAAGCATACGCAAGCAGAAATTTCAATGTACAATGATGTTTTTAAAAAAACAGTCAAAATGTGCTCCACTCGGGCTGAAAACGCTGTTGGGGACATTTCATTAATGTTGACTATAAATCATAAACTAAGCATTTTTCAGCTGAAATAATGAATGTAGTCCTCTTAATTCTTGCTTCTAAAGCATACGCAAGCAGAAATTTCAATGTACAATGATGTTTTTAAAAAAACAGTCAAAATGTGCTCCACTCGGGCTGAAAACGCTGTTGGGGACATTTCATTAATGTTGACTATAAATCATAAACTAAGCATTTTTCAGCTGAAATAATGAATGTAGTCCTCTTAATTCTTGCTTCTAAAGCATACGCAAGCAGAAATTTCAATGTACAATGATGTTTTTAAAAAAAGGGTCAAAATGTGCTCCACTCGGGCTGAAAACGCTTGTTTGGAACATTTCCTTAATGTTGACTATAAATCATAAACTAAGCATTTTTCAGCTGAAATAATGAATGTAGTCCTCTTAATTCTTGCTTCTAAAGCATACGCAAGCAGAAATTTCAATGTACAATGATGTTTTTAAAAAAACGGTCAAAATGTGCTCCACTCGGGCTGAAAACGCTTGTTTGGGACATGACATTAATGTTGACTATAAATCATAAACTAAGCATTTTTCAGCTGAAATAATGAATGTAGTCCTCTTAATTCTTGCTTCTAAAGCATACGCAAGCAGAAATTTCAATGTACAATGATGTTTTTAAAAAAACAGTCAAAATGTGCTCCACTCGGGCTGAAAACGCTGTTGGGGACATTTCATTAATGTTGACTATAAATCATAAACTAAGCATTTTTCAGCTGAAATAATGAATGTAGTCCTCTTAATTCTTGCTTCTAAAGCATACGCAAGCAGAAATTGCAATGTACAATGATGTTTTTAAAAAAACAGTCAAAATGTGCTCCACTCGGGCTGAAAACGCTGTTGGGGACATTTCATTAATGTTGACTATAAATCATAAACTAAGCATTTTTCAGCTGAAATAATGAATGTAGTCCTCTTAATTCTTGCTTCTAAAGCATACGCAAGCAGAAATTTCAATGTACAATGATGTTTTTAAAAAAACAGTCAAAATGTGCTCCACTCGGGCTGAAAACGCTTGTTTGGGACATTACATTAATGTTGACTATAAATCATAAACTAAGCATTTTTCAGCTGAAATAATGAATGTAGTCCTCTTAATTCTTGCTTCTAAAGCATACGCAAACAGAAATTTCAATGTACAATGATGTTTTTAAAAAAACGGTCAAAATGTGCTCCACTCGGGCTGAAAACGCTTGTTCGGAACATTTCCTTAATGTTGACTATAAATCATAAACTAAGCATTTTTCAGCTGAAATAATGAATGTAGTCCTCTTAATTCTTGCTTCTAAAGCATACGCAAGCAGAAATTTCAATGTACAATGATGTTTTTAAAAAAAACAGTCAAAATGCGCTCCACTCGGGCTGAAAACGCTGTTGGGGACATTTCATTAATGTTGACTATAAATCATAAACTAAGCATTTTTCAGCTGAAATAATGAATGTAGTCCTCTTAATTCTTGCTTCTAAAGCATACGCAAGCAGAAATTTCAATGTACAATGATGTTTTTAAAAAAAACAGTCAAAATGCGCTCCACTCGGGCTGAAAACGCTGTTGGGGACATTTCATTAATGTTGACTACAAATCAAAAACTAAGCATTTTTCAGCTGAAATAATGAATGTAGTCCTCTTAATTCTTGCTTCTAAAGCATACGCAAGCAGAAATTTCAATGTACAATGATGTTTTTAAAAAAAGGGTCAAAATGTGCTCCACTCGGGCTGAAAACGCTTGTTTGGAACATTTCATTAATGTTGACTATAAATCATAAACTAAGCATTTTTCAGCTGAAATAATGAATGTAGTCCTCTTAATTCTTGCTTCTAAAGCATACGCAAGCAGAAATTTCAATGTACAATGATGTTTTTAAAAAAACAGTCAAAATGTGCTCCACTCGGGCTGAAAACGCTTGTTTGGGACATGACATTAATGTTGACTATAAATCATAAACTAAGCATTTTTCAGCTGAAATAATGAATGTAGTCCTCTTAATTCTTGCTTCTAAAGCATACGCAAGCAGAAATTTCAATGTACAATGATGTTTTTAAAAAAACAGTCAAAATGTGCTCCACTCGGGCTGAAAACGCTTGTTTGGGACATTACATTAATGTTGACTATAAATCATAAACTAAGCATTTTTCAGCTGAAATAATGAATGTAGTCCTCTTAATTCTTGCTTCTAAAGCATACGCAAAAAGAAATTTCAATGTACAATGATGTTTTTTAAAAAACGGTCAAAATGTGCTCCACTCGGGCTGAAAACGCTTGTTCGGAACATTTCCTTAATGTTGACTATAAATCATAAACTAAGCATTTTTCAGCTGAAATAATGAATGTAGTCCTCTTAATTCTTGCTTCTAAAGCATACGCAAGCAGAAATTTCAATGTACAATGATGTTTTTAAAAAAAACAGTCAAAATGCGCTCCACTCGGGCTGAAAACGCTGTTGGGGACATTTCATTAATGTTGACTACAAATCAAAAACTAAGCATTTTTCAGCTGAAATAATGAATGTAGTCCTCTTAATTCTTGCTTCTAAAGCATACGCAAGCAGAAATTTCAATGTACAATGATGTTTTTAAAAAAAGGGTCAAAATGTGCTCCACTCGGGCTGAAAACGCTTGTTTGGAACATTTCATTAATGTTGACTATAAATCATAAACTAAGCATTTTTCAGCTGAAATAATGAATGTAGTCCTCTTAATTCTTGCTTCTAAAGCATACGCAAGCAGAAATTTCAATGTACAATGATGTTTTTAAAAAAACAGTCAAAATGTGCTCCACTCGGGCTGAAAACGCTTGTTTGGGACATGACATTAATGTTGACTATAAATCATAAACTAAGCATTTTTCAGCTGAAATAATGAATGTAGTCCTCTTAATTCTTGCTTCTAAAGCATACGCAAGCAGAAATTTCAATGTACAATGATGTTTTTAAAAAAAGGGTCAAAATGTGCTCCACTCGGGCTGAAAACGCTTGTTTGGAACATTTCATTAATGTTGACTATAAATCATAAACTAAGCATTTTTCAGCTGAAATAATGAATGTAGTCCTCTTAATTCTTGCTTCTAAAGCATACGCAAGCAGAAATTTCAATGTACAATGATGTTTTTAAAAAAACAGTCAAAATGTGCTCCACTCGGGCTGAAAACGCTTGTTTGGGACATGACATTAATGTTGACTATAAATCATAAACTAAGCATTTTTCAGCTGAAATAATGAATGTAGTCCTCTTAATTCTTGCTTCTAAAGCATACGCAAGCAGAAATTTCAATGTACAATGATGTTTTTAAAAAAACGGTCAAAATGTGCTCCACTCGGGCTGAAAACGCTTGTTCGGAACATTTCCTTAATGTTGACTATAAATCATAAACTAAGCATTTTTCAGCTGAAATAATGAATGTAGTCCTCTTAATTCTTGCTTCTAAAGCATACGCAAGCAGAAATTTCAATGTACAATGATGTTTTTAAAAAAAACAGTCAAAATGCGCTCCACTCGGGCTGAAAACGCTGTTGGGGACATTTCATTAATGTTGACTATAAATCATAAACTAAGCATTTTTCAGCTGAAATAATGAATGTAGTCCTCTTAATTCTTGCTTCTAAAGCATACGCAAGCAGAAATTTCAATGTACAATGATGTTTTTAAAAAAACGGTCAAAATGTGCTCCACTCGGGCTGAAAACGCTTGTTCGGAACATTTCCTTAATGTTGACTATAAATCATAAACTAAGCATTTTTCAGCTGAAATAATGAATGTAGTCCTCTTAATTCTTGCTTCTAAAGCATACGCAAGCAGAAATTTCAATGTACAATGATGTTTTTAAAAAAACAGTCAAAATGTGCTCCACTCGGGCTGAAAACGCTGTTGGGGACATTTCATTAATGTTGACTACAAATCAAAAACTAAGCATTTTTCAGCTGAAATAATGAATGTAGTCCTCTTAATTCTTGCTTCTAAAGCATACGCAAGCAGAAATTTCAATGTACAATGATGTTTTTAAAAAAAGGGTCAAAATGTGCTCCACTCGGGCTGAAAACGCTTGTTTGGAACATTTCCTTAATGTTGACTATAAATCATAAACTAAGCATTTTTCAGCTGAAATAATGAATGTAGTCCTCTTAATTCTTGCTTCTAAAGCATACGCAAGCAGAAATTTCAATGTACAATGATGTTTTTAAAAAAACAGTCAAAATGTGCTCCACTCGGGCTGAAAACGCTTGTTTGGGACATGACATTAATGTTGACTATAAATCATAAACTAAGCATTTTTCAGCTGAAATAATGAATGTAGTCCTCTTAATTCTTGCTTCTAAAGCATACGCAAACAGAAATTTCAATGTACAATGATGTTTTTAAAAAAACGGTCAAAATGTGCTCCACTCGGGCTGAAAACGCTTGTTCGGAACATTTCCTTAATGTTGACTATAAATCATAAACTAAGCATTTTTCAGCTGAAATAATGAATGTAGTCCTCTTAATTCTTGCTTCTAAAGCATACGCAAGCAGAAATTTCAATGTACAATGATGTTTTTAAAAAAAACAGTCAAAATGCGCTCCACTCGGGCTGAAAACGCTGTTGGGGACATTTCATTAATGTTGACTATAAATCATAAACTAAGCATTTTTCAGCTGAAATAATGAATGTAGTCCTCTTAATTCTTGCTTCTAAAGCATACGCAAGCAGAAATTTCAATGTACAATGATGTTTTTAAAAAAAACAGTCAAAATGCGCTCCACTCGGGCTGAAAACGCTGTTGGGGACATTTCATTAATGTTGACTACAAATCAAAAACTAAGCATTTTTCAGCTGAAATAATGAATGTAGTCCTCTTAATTCTTGCTTCTAAAGCATACGCAAGCAGAAATTTCAATGTACAATGATGTTTTTAAAAAAAGGGTCAAAATGTGCTCCACTCGGGCTGAAAACGCTTGTTTGGAACATTTCATTAATGTTGACTATAAATCATAAACTAAGCATTTTTCAGCTGAAATAATGAATGTAGTCCTCTTAATTCTTGCTTCTAAAGCATACGCAAGCAGAAATTTCAATGTACAATGATGTTTTTAAAAAAACAGTCAAAATGTGCTCCACTCGGGCTGAAAACGCTTGTTTGGGACATGACATTAATGTTGACTATAAATCATAAACTAAGCATTTTTCAGCTGAAATAATGAATGTAGTCCTCTTAATTCTTGCTTCTAAAGCATACGCAAGCAGAAATTTCAATGTACAATGATGTTTTTAAAAAAACAGTCAAAATGTGCTCCACTCGGGCTGAAAACGCTTGTTTGGGACATTACATTAATGTTGACTATAAATCATAAACTAAGCATTTTTCAGCTGAAATAATGAATGTAGTCCTCTTAATTCTTGCTTCTAAAGCATACGCAAAAAGAAATTTCAATGTACAATGATGTTTTTTAAAAAACGGTCAAAATGTGCTCCACTCGGGCTGAAAACGCTTGTTCGGAACATTTCCTTAATGTTGACTATAAATCATAAACTAAGCATTTTTCAGCTGAAATAATGAATGTAGTCCTCTTAATTCTTGCTTCTAAAGCATACGCAAGCAGAAATTTCAATGTACAATGATGTTTTTAAAAAAAACAGTCAAAATGCGCTCCACTCGGGCTGAAAACGCTGTTGGGGACATTTCATTAATGTTGACTACAAATCAAAAACTAAGCATTTTTCAGCTGAAATAATGAATGTAGTCCTCTTAATTCTTGCTTCTAAAGCATACGCAAGCAGAAATTTCAATGTACAATGATGTTTTTAAAAAAAGGGTCAAAATGTGCTCCACTCGGGCTGAAAACGCTTGTTTGGAACATTTCATTAATGTTGACTATAAATCATAAACTAAGCATTTTTCAGCTGAAATAATGAATGTAGTCCTCTTAATTCTTGCTTCTAAAGCATACGCAAGCAGAAATTTCAATGTACAATGATGTTTTTAAAAAAACAGTCAAAATGTGCTCCACTCGGGCTGAAAACGCTGTTGGGGACATGACATTAATGTTGACTATAAATCATAAACTAAGCATTTTTCAGCTGAAATAATGAATGTAGTCCTCTTAATTCTTGCTTCTAAAGCATACGCAAGCAGAAATTTCAATGTACAATGATGTTTTTAAAAAAAACAGTCAAAATGCGCTCCACTCGGGCTGAAAACGCTGTTGGGGACATTTCATTAATGTTGACTACAAATCAAAAACTAAGCATTTTTCAGCTGAAATAATGAATGTAGTCCTCTTAATTCTTGCTTCTAAAGCATACGCAAGCAGAAATTTCAATGTACAATGATGTTTTTAAAAAAAGGGTCAAAATGTGCTCCACTCGGGCTGAAAACGCTGTTGGGGACATGACATTAATGTTGACTATAAATCATAAACTAAGCATTTTTCAGCTGAAATAATGAATGTAGTCCTCTTAATTCTTGCTTCTAAAGCATACGCAAGCAGAAATTTCAATGTACAATGATGTTTTTAAAAAAAACAGTCAAAATGCGCTCCACTCGGGCTGAAAACGCTGTTGGGGACATTTCATTAATGTTGACTACAAATCAAAAACTAAGCATTTTTCAGCTGAAATAATGAATGTAGTCCTCTTAATTCTTGCTTCTAAAGCATACGCAAGCAGAAATTTCAATGTACAATGATGTTTTTAAAAAAAGGGTCAAAATGTGCTCCACTCGGGCTGAAAACGCTTGTTTGGAACATTTCATTAATGTTGACTATAAATCATAAACTAAGCATTTTTCAGCTGAAATAATGAATGTAGTCCTCTTAATTCTTGCTTCTAAAGCATACGCAAGCAGAAATTTCAATGTACAATGATGTTTTTAAAAAAACAGTCAAAATGTGCTCCACTCGGGCTGAAAACGCTTGTTTGGGACATGACATTAATGTTGACTATAAATCATAAACTAAGCATTTTTCAGCTGAAATAATGAATGTAGTCCTCTTAATTCTTGCTTCTAAAGCATACGCAAGCAGAAATTTCAATGTACAATGATGTTTTTAAAAAAAGGGTCAAAATGTGCTCCACTCGGGCTGAAAACGCTTGTTTGGAACATTTCATTAATGTTGACTATAAATCATAAACTAAGCATTTTTCAGCTGAAATAATGAATGTAGTCCTCTTAATTCTTGCTTCTAAAGCATACGCAAGCAGAAATTTCAATGTACAATGATGTTTTTAAAAAAACAGTCAAAATGTGCTCCACTCGGGCTGAAAACGCTTGTTTGGGACATGACATTAATGTTGACTATAAATCATAAACTAAGCATTTTTCAGCTGAAATAATGAATGTAGTCCTCTTAATTCTTGCTTCTAAAGCATACGCAAGCAGAAATTTCAATGTACAATGATGTTTTTAAAAAAAGGGTCAAAATGTGCTCCACTCGGGCTGAAAACGCTTGTTTGGAACATTTCCTTAATGTTGACTATAAATCATAAACTAAGCATTTTTCAGCTGAAATAATGAATGTAGTCCTCTTAATTCTTGCTTCTAAAGCATACGCAAGCAGAAATTTCAATGTACAATGATGTTTTTAAAAAAACAGTCAAAATGTGCTCCACTCGGGCTGAAAACGCTTGTTTGGGACATGACATTAATGTTGACTATAAATCATAAACTAAGCATTTTTCAGCTGAAATAATGAATGTAGTCCTCTTAATTCTTGCTTCTAAAGCATACGCAAGCAGAAATTTCAAAGTACAATGATCTTTTTAAAAAAACGGTCAAAATGTGCTCCACTCGGGCTGAAAACGCTTGTTTGGAACATTTCATTAATGTTGACTATAAATCATAAACTAAGCATTTTTCAGCTGAAATAATGAATGTAGTCCTCTTAATTCTTGCTTCTAAAGCATACGCAAGCAGAAATTTCAATGTACAATGATGTTTTTAAAAAAAACAGTCAAAATGTGCTCCACTCGGGCTGAAAACGTTGTTGGGGACATTTCATTAATGTTGACTATAAATCAAAAACTAAGCATTTTTCAGCTGAAATAATGAATGTAGTCCTCTTAATTCTTGCTTCTAAAGCATACGCAAGCAGAAATTTCAATGTACAATGATGTTTTTAAAAAAACAGTCAAAATGTGCTCCACTCGGGCTGAAAACGCTGTTGGGGACATTTCATTAATGTTGACTATAAATCATAAACTAAGCATTTTTCAGCTGAAATAATGAATGTAGTCCTCTTAATTCTTGCTTCTAAAGCATAAGCAAGCAGAAATTTTAATGTACAATGATGTTTTAAAAAAACAGTCAAAATGTGCTCCACTCGGGCTGAAAACGCTTGTTTGGGACATGACATTAATGTTGACTATAAATCATAAACTAAGCATTTTTCAGCTGAAATAATGAATGTAGTCCTCTTAATTCTTGCTTCTAAAGCATACGCAAGCAGAAATTTCAATGTACAATGATGTTTTTAAAAAAAGGGTCAAAATGTGCTCCACTCGGGCTGAAAACGCTTGTTTGGAACATTTCATTAATGTTGACTATAAATCATAAACTAAGCATTTTTCAGCTGAAATAATGAATGTAGTCCTCTTAATTCTCGCTTCTAAAGCATACGCAAGCAGAAATTTCAATGTACAATGATGTTTTTAAAAAAACAGTCAAAATGTGCTCCACTCGGGCTGAAAACGCTTGTTTGGGACATGACATTAATGTTAACTATAAATCATAAACTAAGCATTTTTCAGCTGAAATAATGAATGTAGTCCTCTTAATTCTTGCTTCTAAAGCATACGCAAGCAGAAATTTCAATGTACAATGATGTTTTTAAAAAAAGGGTCAAAATGTGCTCCACTCGGGCTGAAAACGCTTGTTTGGAACATTTCATTAATGTTGACTATAAATCATAAACTAAGCATTTTTCAGCTGAAATAATGAATGTAGTCCTCTTAATTCTTGCTTCTAAAGCATACGCAAGCAGAAATTTCAATGTACAATGATGTTTTTAAAAAAAACAGTCAAAATGTGCTCCACTCGGGCTGAAAACGCTGTTGGGGACATTTCATTAATGTTGACTATAAATCAAAAACTAAGCATTTTTCAGCTGAAATAATGAATGTAGTCCTCTTAATTCTTGCTTCTAAAGCATACGCAAGCAGAAATTTCAATGTACAATGATGTTTTTAAAAAAACAGTCAAAATGTGCTCCACTCGGGCTGAAAACGCTGTTGGGGACATTTCATTAATGTTGACTATAAATCATAAACTAAGCATTTTTCAGCTGAAATAATGAATGTAGTCCTCTTAATTCTTGCTTCTAAAGCATACGCAAACAGAAATTTCAATGTACAATGATGTTTTTTAAAAAACGGTCAAAATGTGCTCCACTCGGGCTGAAAACGCCTGTTCGGAACATTTCCTTAATGTTGACTATAAATCATAAACTAAGCATTTTTCAGCTGAAATAATGAATGTAGTCCTCTTAATTCTTGCTTCTAAAGCATACGCAAGCAGAAATTTCAATGTACAATGATGTTTTTAAAAAAAACAGTCAAAATGCGCTCCACTCGGGCTGAAAACGCTGTTGGGGACATTTCATTAATGTTGACTACAAATCAAAAACTAAGCATTTTTCAGCTGAAATAATGAATGTAGTCCTCTTAATTCTTGCTTCTAAAGCATACGCAAGCAGAAATTTCAATGTACAATGATGTTTTTAAAAAAAGGGTCAAAATGTGCTCCACTCGGGCTGAAAACGCTTGTTTGGAACATTTCATTATTGTTGACTATAAATCATAAACTAAGCATTTTTCAGCTGAAATAATGAATGTAGTCCTCTTAATTCTTGCTTCCAAAGCATACGCAAGCAGAAATTTCAATGTACAATGATGTTTTTAAAAAAAACAGTCAAAATGTGCTCCACTCGGGCTGAAAACGCTGTTGGGGACATTTCATTAATGTTGACTACAAATCAAAAACTAAGCATTTTTCAGCTGAAATAATGAATGTAGTCCTCTTAATTCTTGCTTCTAAAGCATACGCAAGCAGAAATTTCAATGTACAATGATGTTTTTAAAAAAAACAGTCAAAATGCGCTCCACTCGGGCTGAAAACGCTGTTGGGGACATTTCATTAATGTTGACTATAAATCATAAACTAAGCATTTTTCAGCTGAAATAATGAATGTAGTCCTCTTAATTCTTGCTTCTAAAGCATACGCAAGCAGAAATTTCAATGTACAATGATGTTTTTAAAAAAACGGTCAAAATGTGCTCCACTCGGGCTGAAAACGCTTGTTTGGGACATTACATTAATGTTGACTATAAATCATAAACTAAGCATTTTTCAGCTGAAATAATGAATGTAGTCCTCTTAATTCTTGCTTCTAAAGCATACGCAAACAGAAATTTCAATGTACAATGATGTTTTTTAAAAAACGGTCAAAATGTGCTCCACTCGGGCTGAAAACGCTTGTTTGGGACATGACATTAATGTTGACTATAAATCATAAACTAAGCATTTTTCAGCTGAAATAATGAATGTAGTCCTCTTAATTCTTGCTTCTAAAGCATACGCAAGCAGAAATTTCAATGTACAATGATGTTTTTAAAAAAAGGGTCAAAATGTGCTCCACTCGGGCTGAAAACGCTTGTTTGGAACATTTCATTAATGTTGACTATAAATCATAAACTAAGCATTTTTCAGCTGAAATAATGAATGTAGTCCTCTTAATACTTAATTCTAAAGCATACGCAAGCAGAAATTTCAATGTACAATGATGTTTTTAAAAAAACAGTCAAAATGTGCTCCACTCGGGCTGAAAACGCTTGTTTGGGACATGACATTAATGTTGACTATAAATCATAAACTAAGCATTTTTCAGCTGAAATAATGAATGTAGTCCTCTTAATTCTTGCTTCTAAAGCATACGCAAGCAGAAATTTCAATGTACAATGATGTTTTTAAAAAAAGGGTCAAAATGTGCTCCACTCGGGCTGAAAACGCTTGTTTGGAACATTTCCTTAATGTTGACTATAAATCATAAACTAAGCATTTTTCAGCTGAAATAATGAATGTAGTCCTCTTAATTCTTGCTTCTAAAGCATACGCAAGCAGAAATTTCAATGTACAATGATGTTTTTAAAAAAACAGTCAAAATGTGCTCCACTCGGGCTGAAAACGCTTGTTTGGGACATGACATTAATGTTGACTATAAATCATAAACTAAGCATTTTTCAGCTGAAATAATGAATGTAGTCCTCTTAATTCTTGCTTCTAAAGCATACGCAAGCAGAAATTTCAAAGTACAATGATCTTTTTAAAAAAACGGTCAAAATGTGCTCCACTCGGGCTGAAAACGCTTGTTTGGAACATTTCATTAATGTTGACTATAAATCATAAACTAAGCATTTTTCAGCTGAAATAATGAATGTAGTCCTCTTAATTCTTGCTTCTAAAGCATACGCAAGCAGAAATTTCAATGTACAATGATGTTTTTAAAAAAAACAGTCAAAATGTGCTCCACTCGGGCTGAAAACGCTGTTGGGGACATTTCATTAATGTTGACTATAAATCAAAAACTAAGCATTTTTCAGCTGAAATAATGAATGTAGTCCTCTTAATTCTTGCTTCTAAAGCATACGCAAGCAGAAATTTCAATGTACAATGATGTTTTTAAAAAAACAGTCAAAATGTGCTCCACTCGGGCTGAAAACGCTGTTGGGGACATTTCATTAATGTTGACTATAAATCATAAACTAAGCATTTTTCAGCTGAAATAATGAATGTAGTCCTCTTAATTCTTGCTTCTAAAGCATAAGCAAGCAGAAATTTTAATGTACAATGATGTTTTAAAAAAACAGTCAAAATGTGCTCCACTCGGGCTGAAAACGCTTGTTTGGGACATGACATTAATGTTGACTATAAATCATAAACTAAGCATTTTTCAGCTGAAATAATGAATGTAGTCCTCTTAATTCTTGCTTCTAAAGCATACGCAAGCAGAAATTTCAATGTACAATGATGTTTTTAAAAAAAGGGTCAAAATGTGCTCCACTCGGGCTGAAAACGCTTGTTTGGAACATTTCATTAATGTTGACTATAAATCATAAACTAAGCATTTTTCAGCTGAAATAATGAATGTAGTCCTCTTAATTCTCGCTTCTAAAGCATACGCAAGCAGAAATTTCAATGTACAATGATGTTTTTAAAAAAACAGTCAAAATGTGCTCCACTCGGGCTGAAAACGCTTGTTTGGGACATGACATTAATGTTAACTATAAATCATAAACTAAGCATTTTTCAGCTGAAATAATGAATGTAGTCCTCTTAATTCTTGCTTCTAAAGCATACGCAAGCAGAAATTTCAATGTACAATGATGTTTTTAAAAAAAGGGTCAAAATGTGCTCCACTCGGGCTGAAAACGCTTGTTTGGAACATTTCATTAATGTTGACTATAAATCATAAACTAAGCATTTTTCAGCTGAAATAATGAATGTAGTCCTCTTAATTCTTGCTTCTAAAGCATACGCAAGCAGAAATTTCAATGTACAATGATGTTTTTAAAAAAAACAGTCAAAATGTGCTCCACTCGGGCTGAAAACGCTGTTGGGGACATTTCATTAATGTTGACTATAAATCAAAAACTAAGCATTTTTCAGCTGAAATAATGAATGTAGTCCTCTTAATTCTTGCTTCTAAAGCATACGCAAGCAGAAATTTCAATGTACAATGATGTTTTTAAAAAAACAGTCAAAATGTGCTCCACTCGGGCTGAAAACGCTGTTGGGGACATTTCATTAATGTTGACTATAAATCATAAACTAAGCATTTTTCAGCTGAAATAATGAATGTAGTCCTCTTAATTCTTGCTTCTAAAGCATACGCAAGCAGAAATTTCAATGTACAATGATGTTTTTAAAAAAACGGTCAAAATGTGCTCCACTCGTGCTGAAAACGCTTGTTTGGGACATTACATTAATGTTGACTATAAATCATAAACTAAGCATTTTTCAGCTGAAATAATGAATGTAGTCCTCTTAATTCTTGCTTCTAAAGCATACGCAAACAGAAATTTCAATGTACAATGATGCTTTTTAAAAAACGGTCAAAATGTGCTCCACTCGGGCTGAAAACGCTTGTTCGGAACATTTCCTTAATGTTGACTATAAATCATAAACTAAGCATTTTTCAGCTGAAATAATGAATGTAGTCCTCTTAATTCTTGCTTCTAAAGCATACGCAAGCAGAAATTTCAATGTACAATGATGTTTTTAAAAAAAACAGTCAAAATGCGCTCCACTCGGGCTGAAAACGCTGTTGGGGACATTTCATTAATGTTGACTACAAATCAAAAACTAAGCATTTTTCAGCTGAAATAATGAATGTAGTCCTCTTAATTCTTGCTTCTAAAGCATACGCAAGCAGAAATTTCAATGTACAATGATGTTTTTAAAAAAAGGGTCAAAATGTGCTCCACTCGGGCTGAAAACGCTTGTTTGGAACATTTCATTAATGTTGACTATAAATCATAAACTAAGCATTTTTCAGCTGAAATAATGAATGTAGTCCTCTTAATTCTTGCTTCCAAAGCATACGCAAGCAGAAATTTCAATGTACAATGATGTTTTTAAAAAAAACAGTCAAAATGTGCTCCACTCGGGCTGAAAACGCTGTTGGGGACATTTCATTAATGTTGACTACAAATCAAAAACTAAGCATTTTTCAGCTGAAATAATGAATGTAGTCCTCTTAATTCTTGCTTCTAAAGCATACGCAAGCAGAAATTTCAATGTACAATGATGTTTTTAAAAAAAACAGTCAAAATGCGCTCCACTCGGGCTGAAAACGCTGTTGGGGACATTTCATTAATGTTGACTATAAATCATAAACTAAGCATTTTTCAGCTGAAATAATGAATGTAGTCCTCTTAATTCTTGCTTCTAAAGCATACGCAAGCAGAAATTTCAATGTACAATGATGTTTTTAAAAAAACGGTCAAAATGTGCTCCACTCGGGCTGAAAACGCTTGTTTGGGACATTACATTAATGTTGACTATAAATCATAAACTAAGCATTTTTCAGCTGAAATAATGAATGTAGTCCTCTTAATTCTTGCTTCCAAAGCATACGCAAGCAGAAATTTCAATGTACAATGATGTTTTTAAAAAAAACAGTCAAAATGTGCTCCACTCGGGCTGAAAACGCTGTTGGGGACATTTCATTAATGTTGACTACAAATCAAAAACTAAGCATTTTTCAGCTGAAATAATGAATGTAGTCCTCTTAATTCTTGCTTCTAAAGCATACGCAAACAGAAATTTCAATGTACAATGATGTTTTTTAAAAAACGGTCAAAATGTGCTCCACTCGGGCTGAAAACGCTTGTTTGGGACATGACATTAATGTTGACTATAAATCATAAACTAAGCATTTTTCAGCTGAAATAATGAATGTAGTCCTCTTAATTCTTGCTTCTAAAGCATACGCAAGCAGAAATTTCAATGTACAATGATGTTTTTAAAAAAAGGGTCAAAATGTGCTCCACTCGGGCTGAAAACGCTTGTTTGGAACATTTCATTAATGTTGACTATAAATCATAAACTAAGCATTTTTCAGCTGAAATAATGAATGTAGTCCTCTTAATTCTTGCTTCTAAAGCATACGCAAGCAGAAATTTCAATGTACAATGATGTTTTTAAAAAAACAGTCAAAATGTGCTCCACTCGGGCTGAAAACGCTTGTTTGGGACATGACATTAATGTTGACTATAAATCATAAACTAAGCATTTTTCAGCTGAAATAATGAATGTAGTCCTCTTAATTCTTGCTTCTAAAGCATACGCAAGCAGAAATTTCAATGTACAATGATGTTTTTAAAAAAACAGTCAAAATGTGCTCCACTCGGGCTGAAAACGCTTGTTTGGGACATGACATTAATGTTGACTATAAATCATAAACTAAGCATTTTTCAGCTGAAATAATGAATGTAGTCCTCTTAATTCTTGCTTCTAAAGCATACGCAAGCAGAAATTTCAATGTACAATGATGTTTTTAAAAAAAGGGTCAAAATGTGCTCCACTCGGGCTGAAAACGCTTGTTTGGAACATTTCCTTAATGTTGACTATAAATCATAAACTAAGCATTTTTCAGCTGAAATAATGAATGTAGTCCTCTTAATTCTTGCTTCTAAAGCATACGCAAGCAGAAATTTCAATGTACAATGATGTTTTTAAAAAAACAGTCAAAATGTGCTCCACTCGGGCTGAAAACGCTTGTTTGGGACATGACATTAATGTTGACTATAAATCATAAACTAAGCATTTTTCAGCTGAAATAATGAATGTAGTCCTCTTAATTCTTGCTTCTAAAGCATACGCAAGCAGAAATTTCAAAGTACAATGATCTTTTTAAAAAAACGGTCAAAATGTGCTCCACTCGGGCTGAAAACGCTTGTTTGGAACATTTCATTAATGTTGACTATAAATCATAAACTAAGCATTTTTCAGCTGAAATAATGAATGTAGTCCTCTTAATTCTTGCTTCTAAAGCATACGCAAGCAGAAATTTCAATGTACAATGATGTTTTTAAAAAAAACAGTCAAAATGTGCTCCACTCGGGCTGAAAACGCTGTTGGGGACATTTCATTAATGTTGACTATAAATCAAAAACTAAGCATTTTTCAGCTGAAATAATGAATGTAGTCCTCTTAATTCTTGCTTCTAAAGCATACGCAAGCAGAAATTTCAATGTACAATGATGTTTTTAAAAAAACAGTCAAAATGTGCTCCACTCGGGCTGAAAACGCTGTTGGGGACATTTCATTAATGTTGACTATAAATCATAAACTAAGCATTTTTCAGCTGAAATAATGAATGTAGTCCTCTTAATTCTTGCTTCTAAAGCATAAGCAAGCAGAAATTTTAATGTACAATGATGTTTTAAAAAAACAGTCAAAATGTGCTCCACTCGGGCTGAAAACGCTTGTTTGGGACATGACATTAATGTTGACTATAAATCATAAACTAAGCATTTTTCAGCTGAAATAATGAATGTAGTCCTCTTAATTCTTGCTTCTAAAGCATACGCAAGCAGAAATTTCAATGTACAATGATGTTTTTAAAAAAAGGGTCAAAATGTGCTCCACTCGGGCTGAAAACGCTTGTTTGGAACATTTCATTAATGTTGACTATAAATCATAAACTAAGCATTTTTCAGCTGAAATAATGAATGTAGTCCTCTTAATTCTCGCTTCTAAAGCATACGCAAGCAGAAATTTCAATGTACAATGATGTTTTTAAAAAAACAGTCAAAATGTGCTCCACTCGGGCTGAAAACGCTTGTTTGGGACATGACATTAATGTTAACTATAAATCATAAACTAAGCATTTTTCAGCTGAAATAATGAATGTAGTCCTCTTAATTCTTGCTTCTAAAGCATACGCAAGCAGAAATTTCAATGTACAATGATGTTTTTAAAAAAAGGGTCAAAATGTGCTCCACTCGGGCTGAAAACGCTTGTTTGGAACATTTCATTAATGTTGACTATAAATCATAAACTAAGCATTTTTCAGCTGAAATAATGAATGTAGTCCTCTTAATTCTTGCTTCTAAAGCATACGCAAGCAGAAATTTCAATGTACAATGATGTTTTTAAAAAAAACAGTCAAAATGTGCTCCACTCGGGCTGAAAACGCTGTTGGGGACATTTCATTAATGTTGACTATAAATCAAAAACTAAGCATTTTTCAGCTGAAATAATGAATGTAGTCCTCTTAATTCTTGCTTCTAAAGCATACGCAAGCAGAAATTTCAATGTACAATGATGTTTTTAAAAAAACAGTCAAAATGTGCTCCACTCGGGCTGAAAACGCTGTTGGGGACATTTCATTAATGTTGACTATAAATCATAAACTAAGCATTTTTCAGCTGAAATAATGAATGTAGTCCTCTTAATTCTTGCTTCTAAAGCATACGCAAGCAGAAATTTCAATGTACAATGATGTTTTTAAAAAAACAGTCAAAATGTGCTCCACTCGGGCTGAAAACGCTTGTTTGGGACATTACATTAATGTTGACTATAAATCATAAACTAAGCATTTTTCAGCTGAAATAATGAATGTAGTCCTCTTAATTCTTGCTTCTAAAGCATACGCAAAAAGAAATTTCAATGTACAATGATGTTTTTTAAAAAACGGTCAAAATGTGCTCCACTCGGGCTGAAAACGCTTGTTCGGAACATTTCCTTAATGTTGACTATAAATCATAAACTAAGCATTTTTCAGCTGAAATAATGAATGTAGTCCTCTTAATTCTTGCTTCTAAAGCATACGCAAGCAGAAATTTCAATGTACAATGATGTTTTTAAAAAAACAGTCAAAATGTGCTCCACTCGGGCTGAAAACGCTGTTGGGGACATTTCATTAATGTTGACTATAAATCATAAACTAAGCATTTTTCAGCTGAAATAATGAATGTAGTCCTCTTAATTCTTGCTTCTAAAGCATACGCAAGCAGAAATTTCAATGTACAATGATGTTTTTAAAAAAAGGGTCAAAATGTGCTCCACTCGGGCTGAAAACGCTTGTTTGGAACATTTCCTTAATGTTGACTATAAATCATAAACTAAGCATTTTTCAGCTGAAATAATGAATGTAGTCCTCTTAATTCTTGCTTCTAAAGCATACGCAAGCAGAAATTTCAATGTACAATGATGTTTTTAAAAAAACAGTCAAAATGTGCTCCACTCGGGCTGAAAACGCTTGTTTGGGACATGACATTAATGTTGACTATAAATCATAAACTAAGCATTTTTCAGCTGAAATAATGAATGTAGTCCTCTTAATTCTTGCTTCTAAAGCATACGCAAGCAGAAATTTCAATGTACAATGATGTTTTTAAAAAAACAGTCAAAATGTGCTCCACTCGGGCTGAAAACGCTGTTGGGGACATTTCATTAATGTTGACTATAAATCATAAACTAAGCATTTTTCAGCTGAAATAATGAATGTAGTCCTCTTAATTCTTGCTTCTAAAGCATACGCAAGCAGAAATTTCAATGTACAATGATGTTTTTAAAAAAACAGTCAAAATGTGCTCCACTCGGGCTGAAAACGCTGTTGGGGACATTTCATTAATGTTGACTATAAATCATAAACTAAGCATTTTTCAGCTGAAATAATGAATGTAGTCCTCTTAATTCTTGCTTCTAAAGCATACGCAAGCAGAAATTTCAATGTACAATGATGTTTTTAAAAAAACAGTCAAAATGTGCTCCACTCGGGCTGAAAACGCTTGTTTGGGACATTACATTAATGTTGACTATAAATCATAAACTAAGCATTTTTCAGCTGAAATAATGAATGTAGTCCTCTTAATTCTTGCTTCTAAAGCATACGCAAACAGAAATTTCAATGTACAATGATGTTTTTAAAAAAACGGTCAAAATGTGCTCCACTCGGGCTGAAAACGCTTGTTCGGAACATTTCCTTAATGTTGACTATAAATCATAAACTAAGCATTTTTCAGCTGAAATAATGAATGTAGTCCTCTTAATTCTTGCTTCTAAAGCATACGCAAGCAGAAATTTCAATGTACAATGATGTTTTTAAAAAAAGGGTCAAAATGTGCTCCACTCGGGCTGAAAACGCTTGTTTGGAACATTTCATTAATGTTGACTATAAATCATAAACTAAGCATTTTTCAGCTGAAATAATGAATGTAGTCCTCTTAATTCTTGCTTCTAAAGCATACGCAAGCAGAAATTTCAATGTACAATGATGTTTTTAAAAAAACAGTCAAAATGTGCTCCACTCGGGCTGAAAACGCTGTTGGGGACATGAAATTAATGTTGACTATAAATCATAAACTAAGCATTTTTCAGCTGAAATAATGAATGTAGTCCTCTTAATTCTTGCTTCTAAAGCATACGCAAGCAGAAATTTCAATGTACAATGATGTTTTTAAAAAAAGGGTCAAAATGTGCTCCACTCGGGCTGAAAACGCTTGTTTGGAACATTTCCTTAATGTTGACTATAAATCATAAACTAAGCATTTTTCAGCTGAAATAATGAATGTAGTCCTCTTAATTCTTGCTTCTAAAGCATACGCAAGCAGAAATTTCAATGTACAATGATGTTTTTAAAAAAACAGTCAAAATGTGCTCCACTCGGGCTGAAAACGCTTGTTTGGGACATGACATTAATGTTGACTATAAATCATAAACTAAGCATTTTTCAGCTGAAATAATGAATGTAGTCCTCTTAATTCTTGCTTCTAAAGCATACGCAAGCAGAAATTTCAATGTACAATGATGTTTTTAAAAAAACAGTCAAAATGTGCTCCACTCGGGCTGAAAACGCTGTTGGGGACATTTCATTAATGTTGACTATAAATCATAAACTAAGCATTTTTCAGCTGAAATAATGAATGTAGTCCTCTTAATTCTTGCTTCTAAAGCATACGCAAGCAGAAATTTCAATGTACAATGATGTTTTTAAAAAAACAGTCAAAATGTGCTCCACTCGGGCTGAAAACGCTGTTGGGGACATTTCATTAATGTTGACTATAAATCATAAACTAAGCATTTTTCAGCTGAAATAATGAATGTAGTCCTCTTAATTCTTGCTTCTAAAGCATACGCAAGCAGAAATTTCAATGTACAATGATGTTTTTAAAAAAACAGTCAAAATGTGCTCCACTCGGGCTGAAAACGCTGTTGGGGACATTTCATTAATGTTGACTATAAATCATAAACTAAGCATTTTTCAGCTGAAATAATGAATGTAGTCCTCTTAATTCTTGCTTCTAAAGCATACGCAAGCAGAAATTTCAATGTACAATGATGTTTTTAAAAAAAGGGTCAAAATGTGCTCCACTCGGGCTGAAAACGCTTGTTTGGAACATTTCCTTAATGTTGACTATAAATCATAAACTAAGCATTTTTCAGCTGAAATAATGAATGTAGTCCTCTTAATTCTTGCTTCTAAAGCATACGCAAGCAGAAATTTCAATGTACAATGATGTTTTTAAAAAAACAGTCAAAATGTGCTCCACTCGGGCTGAAAACGCTTGTTTGGGACATGACATTAATGTTGACTATAAATCATAAACTAAGCATTTTTCAGCTGAAATAATGAATGTAGTCCTCTTAATTCTTGCTTCTAAAGCATACGCAAGCAGAAATTTCAATGTACAATGATGTTTTTAAAAAAACAGTCAAAATGTGCTCCACTCGGGCTGAAAACGCTGTTGGGGACATTTCATTAATGTTGACTATAAATCATAAACTAAGCATTTTTCAGCTGAAATAATGAATGTAGTCCTCTTAATTCTTGCTTCTAAAGCATACGCAAGCAGAAATTGCAATGTACAATGATGTTTTTAAAAAAACAGTCAAAATGTGCTCCACTCGGGCTGAAAACGCTGTTGGGGACATTTCATTAATGTTGACTATAAATCATAAACTAAGCATTTTTCAGCTGAAATAATGAATGTAGTCCTCTTAATTCTTGCTTCTAAAGCATACGCAAGCAGAAATTTCAATGTACAATGATGTTTTTAAAAAAACAGTCAAAATGTGCTCCACTCGGGCTGAAAACGCTTGTTTGGGACATTACATTAATGTTGACTATAAATCATAAACTAAGCATTTTTCAGCTGAAATAATGAATGTAGTCCTCTTAATTCTTGCTTCTAAAGCATACGCAAACAGAAATTTCAATGTACAATGATGTTTTTAAAAAAACGGTCAAAATGTGCTCCACTCGGGCTGAAAACGCTTGTTCGGAACATTTCCTTAATGTTGACTATAAATCATAAACTAAGCATTTTTCAGCTGAAATAATGAATGTAGTCCTCTTAATTCTTGCTTCTAAAGCATACGCAAGCAGAAATTTCAATGTACAATGATGTTTTTAAAAAAAACAGTCAAAATGCGCTCCACTCGGGCTGAAAACGCTGTTGGGGACATTTCATTAATGTTGACTATAAATCATAAACTAAGCATTTTTCAGCTGAAATAATGAATGTAGTCCTCTTAATTCTTGCTTCTAAAGCATACGCAAGCAGAAATTTCAATGTACAATGATGTTTTTAAAAAAACAGTCAAAATGCGCTCCACTCGGGCTGAAAACGCTGTTGGGGACATTTCATTAATGTTGACTACAAATCAAAAACTAAGCATTTTTCAGCTGAAATAATGAATGTAGTCCTCTTAATTCTTGCTTCTAAAGCATACGCAAGCAGAAATTTCAATGTACAATGATGTTTTTAAAAAAAGGGTCAAAATGTGCTCCACTCGGGCTGAAAACGCTTGTTTGGAACATTTCATTAATGTTGACTATAAATCATAAACTAAGCATTTTTCAGCTGAAATAATGAATGTAGTCCTCTTAATTCTTGCTTCTAAAGCATACGCAAGCAGAAATTTCAATGTACAATGATGTTTTTAAAAAAACAGTCAAAATGTGCTCCACTCGGGCTGAAAACGCTTGTTTGGGACATGACATTAATGTTGACTATAAATCATAAACTAAGCATTTTTCAGCTGAAATAATGAATGTAGTCCTCTTAATTCTTGCTTCTAAAGCATACGCAAGCAGAAATTTCAATGTACAATGATGTTTTTAAAAAAACAGTCAAAATGTGCTCCACTCGGGCTGAAAACGCTTGTTTGGGACATTACATTAATGTTGACTATAAATCATAAACTAAGCATTTTTCAGCTGAAATAATGAATGTAGTCCTCTTAATTCTTGCTTCTAAAGCATACGCAAAAAGAAATTTCAATGTACAATGATGTTTTTTAAAAAACGGTCAAAATGTGCTCCACTCGGGCTGAAAACGCTTGTTCGGAACATTTCCTTAATGTTGACTATAAATCATAAACTAAGCATTTTTCAGCTGAAATAATGAATGTAGTCCTCTTAATTCTTGCTTCTAAAGCATACGCAAGCAGAAATTTCAATGTACAATGATGTTTTTAAAAAAAACAGTCAAAATGCGCTCCACTCGGGCTGAAAACGCTGTTGGGGACATTTCATTAATGTTGACTACAAATCAAAAACTAAGCATTTTTCAGCTGAAATAATGAATGTAGTCCTCTTAATTCTTGCTTCTAAAGCATACGCAAGCAGAAATTTCAATGTACAATGATGTTTTTAAAAAAAGGGTCAAAATGTGCTCCACTCGGGCTGAAAACGCTTGTTTGGAACATTTCATTAATGTTGACTATAAATCATAAACTAAGCATTTTTCAGCTGAAATAATGAATGTAGTCCTCTTAATTCTTGCTTCTAAAGCATACGCAAGCAGAAATTTCAATGTACAATGATGTTTTTAAAAAAACAGTCAAAATGTGCTCCACTCGGGCTGAAAACGCTGTTGGGGACATGAAATTAATGTTGACTATAAATCATAAACTAAGCATTTTCCAGCTGAAATAATGAATGTAGTCCTCTTAATTCTTGCTTCTAAAGCATACGCAAGCAGAAATTTCAATGTACAATGATGTTTTTAAAAAAAGGGTCAAAATGTGCTCCACTCGGGCTGAAAACGCTGTTGGGGACATTTCATTAATGTTGACTACAAATCAAAAACTAAGCATTTTTCAGCTGAAATAATGAATGTAGTCCTCTTAATTCTTGCTTCTAAAGCATACGCAAGCAGAAATTTCAATGTACAATGATGTTTTTAAAAAAAGGGTCAAAATGTGCTCCACTCGGGCTGAAAACGCTTGTTTGGAACATTTCATTAATGTTGACTATAAATCATAAACTAAGCATTTTTCAGCTGAAATAATGAATGTAGTCCTCTTAATTCTTGCTTCTAAAGCATACGCAAGCAGAAATTTCAATGTACAATGATGTTTTTAAAAAAAACAGTCAAAATGTGCTCCACTCGGGCTGAAAACGCTTGTTTGGGACATGACATTAATGTTGACTATAAATCATAAACTAAGCATTTTTCAGCTGAAATAATGAATGTAGTCCTCTTAATTCTTGCTTCTAAAGCATACGCAAGCAGAAATTTCAATGTACAATGATGTTTTTAAAAAAACAGTCAAAATGTGCTCCACTCGGGCTGAAAACGCTTGTTTGGGACATTACATTAATGTTGACTATAAATCATAAACTAAGCATTTTTCAGCTGAAATAATGAATGTAGTCCTCTTAATTCTTGCTTCTAAAGCATACGCAAAAAGAAATTTCAATGTACAATGATGTTTTTTAAAAAACGGTCAAAATGTGCTCCACTCGGGCTGAAAACGCTTGTTCGGAACATTTCCTTAATGTTGACTATAAATCATAAACTAAGCATTTTTCAGCTGAAATAATGAATGTAGTCCTCTTAATTCTTGCTTCTAAAGCATACGCAAGCAGAAATTTCAATGTACAATGATGTTTTTAAAAAAAACAGTCAAAATGCGCTCCACTCGGGCTGAAAACGCTGTTGGGGACATTTCATTAATGTTGACTACAAATCAAAAACTAAGCATTTTTCAGCTGAAATAATGAATGTAGTCCTCTTAATTCTTGCTTCTAAAGCATACGCAAGCAGAAATTTCAATGTACAATGATGTTTTTAAAAAAAGGGTCAAAATGTGCTCCACTCGGGCTGAAAACGCTTGTTTGGAACATTTCATTAATGTTGACTATAAATCATAAACTAAGCATTTTTCAGCTGAAATAATGAATGTAGTCCTCTTAATTCTTGCTTCTAAAGCATACGCAAGCAGAAATTTCAATGTACAATGATGTTTTTAAAAAAACAGTCAAAATGTGCTCCACTCGGGCTGAAAACGCTTGTTTGGGACATGACATTAATGTTGACTATAAATCATAAACTAAGCATTTTTCAGCTGAAATAATGAATGTAGTCCTCTTAATTCTTGCTTCTAAAGCATACGCAAGCAGAAATTTCAATGTACAATGATGTTTTTAAAAAAAGGGTCAAAATGTGCTCCACTCGGGCTGAAAACGCTTGTTTGGAACATTTCATTAATGTTGACTATAAATCATAAACTAAGCATTTTTCAGCTGAAATAATGAATGTAGTCCTCTTAATTCTTGCTTCTAAAGCATACGCAAGCAGAAATTTCAATGTACAATGATGTTTTTAAAAAAACAGTCAAAATGTGCTCCACTCGGGCTGAAAACGCTTGTTTGGGACATGACATTAATGTTGACTATAAATCATAAACTAAGCATTTTTCAGCTGAAATAATGAATGTAGTCCTCTTAATTCTTGCTTCTAAAGCATACGCAAGCAGAAATTTCAATGTACAATGATGTTTTTAAAAAAACGGTCAAAATGTGCTCCACTCGGGCTGAAAACGCTTGTTCGGAACATTTCCTTAATGTTGACTATAAATCATAAACTAAGCATTTTTCAGCTGAAATAATGAATGTAGTCCTCTTAATTCTTGCTTCTAAAGCATACGCAAGCAGAAATTTCAATGTACAATGATGTTTTTAAAAAAAACAGTCAAAATGCGCTCCACTCGGGCTGAAAACGCTGTTGGGGACATTTCATTAATGTTGACTATAAATCATAAACTAAGCATTTTTCAGCTGAAATAATGAATGTAGTCCTCTTAATTCTTGCTTCTAAAGCATACGCAAGCAGAAATTTCAATGTACAATGATGTTTTTAAAAAAACGGTCAAAATGTGCTCCACTCGGGCTGAAAACGCTTGTTCGGAACATTTCCTTAATGTTGACTATAAATCATAAACTAAGCATTTTTCAGCTGAAATAATGAATGTAGTCCTCTTAATTCTTGCTTCTAAAGCATACGCAAGCAGAAATTTCAATGTACAATGATGTTTTTAAAAAAACAGTCAAAATGTGCTCCACTCGGGCTGAAAACGCTGTTGGGGACATTTCATTAATGTTGACTACAAATCAAAAACTAAGCATTTTTCAGCTGAAATAATGAATGTAGTCCTCTTAATTCTTGCTTCTAAAGCATACGCAAGCAGAAATTTCAATGTACAATGATGTTTTTAAAAAAAGGGTCAAAATGTGCTCCACTCGGGCTGAAAACGCTTGTTTGGAACATTTCCTTAATGTTGACTATAAATCATAAACTAAGCATTTTTCAGCTGAAATAATGAATGTAGTCCTCTTAATTCTTGCTTCTAAAGCATACGCAAGCAGAAATTTCAATGTACAATGATGTTTTTAAAAAAACAGTCAAAATGTGCTCCACTCGGGCTGAAAACGCTTGTTTGGGACATGACATTAATGTTGACTATAAATCATAAACTAAGCATTTTTCAGCTGAAATAATGAATGTAGTCCTCTTAATTCTTGCTTCTAAAGCATACGCAAACAGAAATTTCAATGTACAATGATGTTTTTAAAAAAACGGTCAAAATGTGCTCCACTCGGGCTGAAAACGCTTGTTCGGAACATTTCCTTAATGTTGACTATAAATCATAAACTAAGCATTTTTCAGCTGAAATAATGAATGTAGTCCTCTTAATTCTTGCTTCTAAAGCATACGCAAGCAGAAATTTCAATGTACAATGATGTTTTTAAAAAAAACAGTCAAAATGCGCTCCACTCGGGCTGAAAACGCTGTTGGGGACATTTCATTAATGTTGACTATAAATCATAAACTAAGCATTTTTCAGCTGAAATAATGAATGTAGTCCTCTTAATTCTTGCTTCTAAAGCATACGCAAGCAGAAATTTCAATGTACAATGATGTTTTTAAAAAAAACAGTCAAAATGCGCTCCACTCGGGCTGAAAACGCTGTTGGGGACATTTCATTAATGTTGACTACAAATCAAAAACTAAGCATTTTTCAGCTGAAATAATGAATGTAGTCCTCTTAATTCTTGCTTCTAAAGCATACGCAAGCAGAAATTTCAATGTACAATGATGTTTTTAAAAAAAGGGTCAAAATGTGCTCCACTCGGGCTGAAAACGCTTGTTTGGAACATTTCATTAATGTTGACTATAAATCATAAACTAAGCATTTTTCAGCTGAAATAATGAATGTAGTCCTCTTAATTCTTGCTTCTAAAGCATACGCAAGCAGAAATTTCAATGTACAATGATGTTTTTAAAAAAACAGTCAAAATGTGCTCCACTCGGGCTGAAAACGCTTGTTTGGGACATGACATTAATGTTGACTATAAATCATAAACTAAGCATTTTTCAGCTGAAATAATGAATGTAGTCCTCTTAATTCTTGCTTCTAAAGCATACGCAAGCAGAAATTTCAATGTACAATGATGTTTTTAAAAAAACAGTCAAAATGTGCTCCACTCGGGCTGAAAACGCTTGTTTGGGACATTACATTAATGTTGACTATAAATCATAAACTAAGCATTTTTCAGCTGAAATAATGAATGTAGTCCTCTTAATTCTTGCTTCTAAAGCATACGCAAAAAGAAATTTCAATGTACAATGATGTTTTTTAAAAAACGGTCAAAATGTGCTCCACTCGGGCTGAAAACGCTTGTTCGGAACATTTCCTTAATGTTGACTATAAATCATAAACTAAGCATTTTTCAGCTGAAATAATGAATGTAGTCCTCTTAATTCTTGCTTCTAAAGCATACGCAAGCAGAAATTTCAATGTACAATGATGTTTTTAAAAAAAACAGTCAAAATGCGCTCCACTCGGGCTGAAAACGCTGTTGGGGACATTTCATTAATGTTGACTACAAATCAAAAACTAAGCATTTTTCAGCTGAAATAATGAATGTAGTCCTCTTAATTCTTGCTTCTAAAGCATACGCAAGCAGAAATTTCAATGTACAATGATGTTTTTAAAAAAAGGGTCAAAATGTGCTCCACTCGGGCTGAAAACGCTTGTTTGGAACATTTCATTAATGTTGACTATAAATCATAAACTAAGCATTTTTCAGCTGAAATAATGAATGTAGTCCTCTTAATTCTTGCTTCTAAAGCATACGCAAGCAGAAATTTCAATGTACAATGATGTTTTTAAAAAAACAGTCAAAATGTGCTCCACTCGGGCTGAAAACGCTGTTGGGGACATGACATTAATGTTGACTATAAATCATAAACTAAGCATTTTTCAGCTGAAATAATGAATGTAGTCCTCTTAATTCTTGCTTCTAAAGCATACGCAAGCAGAAATTTCAATGTACAATGATGTTTTTAAAAAAAACAGTCAAAATGCGCTCCACTCGGGCTGAAAACGCTGTTGGGGACATTTCATTAATGTTGACTACAAATCAAAAACTAAGCATTTTTCAGCTGAAATAATGAATGTAGTCCTCTTAATTCTTGCTTCTAAAGCATACGCAAGCAGAAATTTCAATGTACAATGATGTTTTTAAAAAAAGGGTCAAAATGTGCTCCACTCGGGCTGAAAACGCTGTTGGGGACATGACATTAATGTTGACTATAAATCATAAACTAAGCATTTTTCAGCTGAAATAATGAATGTAGTCCTCTTAATTCTTGCTTCTAAAGCATACGCAAGCAGAAATTTCAATGTACAATGATGTTTTTAAAAAAAACAGTCAAAATGCGCTCCACTCGGGCTGAAAACGCTGTTGGGGACATTTCATTAATGTTGACTACAAATCAAAAACTAAGCATTTTTCAGCTGAAATAATGAATGTAGTCCTCTTAATTCTTGCTTCTAAAGCATACGCAAGCAGAAATTTCAATGTACAATGATGTTTTTAAAAAAAGGGTCAAAATGTGCTCCACTCGGGCTGAAAACGCTTGTTTGGAACATTTCATTAATGTTGACTATAAATCATAAACTAAGCATTTTTCAGCTGAAATAATGAATGTAGTCCTCTTAATTCTTGCTTCTAAAGCATACGCAAGCAGAAATTTCAATGTACAATGATGTTTTTAAAAAAACAGTCAAAATGTGCTCCACTCGGGCTGAAAACGCTTGTTTGGGACATGACATTAATGTTGACTATAAATCATAAACTAAGCATTTTTCAGCTGAAATAATGAATGTAGTCCTCTTAATTCTTGCTTCTAAAGCATACGCAAGCAGAAATTTCAATGTACAATGATGTTTTTAAAAAAAGGGTCAAAATGTGCTCCACTCGGGCTGAAAACGCTTGTTTGGAACATTTCATTAATGTTGACTATAAATCATAAACTAAGCATTTTTCAGCTGAAATAATGAATGTAGTCCTCTTAATTCTTGCTTCTAAAGCATACGCAAGCAGAAATTTCAATGTACAATGATGTTTTTAAAAAAACAGTCAAAATGTGCTCCACTCGGGCTGAAAACGCTTGTTTGGGACATGACATTAATGTTGACTATAAATCATAAACTAAGCATTTTTCAGCTGAAATAATGAATGTAGTCCTCTTAATTCTTGCTTCTAAAGCATACGCAAGCAGAAATTTCAATGTACAATGATGTTTTTAAAAAAAGGGTCAAAATGTGCTCCACTCGGGCTGAAAACGCTTGTTTGGAACATTTCCTTAATGTTGACTATAAATCATAAACTAAGCATTTTTCAGCTGAAATAATGAATGTAGTCCTCTTAATTCTTGCTTCTAAAGCATACGCAAGCAGAAATTTCAATGTACAATGATGTTTTTAAAAAAACAGTCAAAATGTGCTCCACTCGGGCTGAAAACGCTTGTTTGGGACATGACATTAATGTTGACTATAAATCATAAACTAAGCATTTTTCAGCTGAAATAATGAATGTAGTCCTCTTAATTCTTGCTTCTAAAGCATACGCAAGCAGAAATTTCAAAGTACAATGATCTTTTTAAAAAAACGGTCAAAATGTGCTCCACTCGGGCTGAAAACGCTTGTTTGGAACATTTCATTAATGTTGACTATAAATCATAAACTAAGCATTTTTCAGCTGAAATAATGAATGTAGTCCTCTTAATTCTTGCTTCTAAAGCATACGCAAGCAGAAATTTCAATGTACAATGATGTTTTTAAAAAAAACAGTCAAAATGTGCTCCACTCGGGCTGAAAACGTTGTTGGGGACATTTCATTAATGTTGACTATAAATCAAAAACTAAGCATTTTTCAGCTGAAATAATGAATGTAGTCCTCTTAATTCTTGCTTCTAAAGCATACGCAAGCAGAAATTTCAATGTACAATGATGTTTTTAAAAAAACAGTCAAAATGTGCTCCACTCGGGCTGAAAACGCTGTTGGGGACATTTCATTAATGTTGACTATAAATCATAAACTAAGCATTTTTCAGCTGAAATAATGAATGTAGTCCTCTTAATTCTTGCTTCTAAAGCATAAGCAAGCAGAAATTTTAATGTACAATGATGTTTTAAAAAAACAGTCAAAATGTGCTCCACTCGGGCTGAAAACGCTTGTTTGGGACATGACATTAATGTTGACTATAAATCATAAACTAAGCATTTTTCAGCTGAAATAATGAATGTAGTCCTCTTAATTCTTGCTTCTAAAGCATACGCAAGCAGAAATTTCAATGTACAATGATGTTTTTAAAAAAAGGGTCAAAATGTGCTCCACTCGGGCTGAAAACGCTTGTTTGGAACATTTCATTAATGTTGACTATAAATCATAAACTAAGCATTTTTCAGCTGAAATAATGAATGTAGTCCTCTTAATTCTCGCTTCTAAAGCATACGCAAGCAGAAATTTCAATGTACAATGATGTTTTTAAAAAAAACAGTCAAAATGTGCTCCACTCGGGCTGAAAACGCTTGTTTGGGACATGACATTAATGTTAACTATAAATCATAAACTAAGCATTTTTCAGCTGAAATAATGAATGTAGTCCTCTTAATTCTTGCTTCTAAAGCATACGCAAGCAGAAATTTCAATGTACAATGATGTTTTTAAAAAAAGGGTCAAAATGTGCTCCACTCGGGCTGAAAACGCTTGTTTGGAACATTTCATTAATGTTGACTATAAATCATAAACTAAGCATTTTTCAGCTGAAATAATGAATGTAGTCCTCTTAATTCTTGCTTCTAAAGCATACGCAAGCAGAAATTTCAATGTACAATGATGTTTTTAAAAAAAACAGTCAAAATGTGCTCCACTCGGGCTGAAAACGCTGTTGGGGACATTTCATTAATGTTGACTATAAATCAAAAACTAAGCATTTTTCAGCTGAAATAATGAATGTAGTCCTCTTAATTCTTGCTTCTAAAGCATACGCAAGCAGAAATTTCAATGTACAATGATGTTTTTAAAAAAACAGTCAAAATGTGCTCCACTCGGGCTGAAAACGCTGTTGGGGACATTTCATTAATGTTGACTATAAATCATAAACTAAGCATTTTTCAGCTGAAATAATGAATGTAGTCCTCTTAATTCTTGCTTCTAAAGCATACGCAAACAGAAATTTCAATGTACAATGATGTTTTTTAAAAAACGGTCAAAATGTGCTCCACTCGGGCTGAAAACGCCTGTTCGGAACATTTCCTTAATGTTGACTATAAATCATAAACTAAGCATTTTTCAGCTGAAATAATGAATGTAGTCCTCTTAATTCTTGCTTCTAAAGCATACGCAAGCAGAAATTTCAATGTACAATGATGTTTTTAAAAAAACGGTCAAAATGTGCTCCACTCGGGCTGAAAACGCTTGTTTGGAACATTTCATTATTGTTGACTATAAATCATAAACTAAGCATTTTTCAGCTGAAATAATGAATGTAGTCCTCTTAATTCTTGCTTCCAAAGCATACGCAAGCAGAAATTTCAATGTACAATGATGTTTTTAAAAAAAACAGTCAAAATGTGCTCCACTCGGGCTGAAAACGCTGTTGGGGACATTTCATTAATGTTGACTACAAATCAAAAACTAAGCATTTTTCAGCTGAAATAATGAATGTAGTCCTCTTAATTCTTGCTTCTAAAGCATACGCAAGCAGAAATTTCAATGTACAATGATGTTTTTAAAAAAAACAGTCAAAATGCGCTCCACTCGGGCTGAAAACGCTGTTGGGGACATTTCATTAATGTTGACTATAAATCATAAACTAAGCATTTTTCAGCTGAAATAATGAATGTAGTCCTCTTAATTCTTGCTTCTAAAGCATACGCAAGCAGAAATTTCAATGTACAATGATGTTTTTAAAAAAACGGTCAAAATGTGCTCCACTCGGGCTGAAAACGCTTGTTTGGGACATTACATTAATGTTGACTATAAATCATAAACTAAGCATTTTTCAGCTGAAATAATGAATGTAGTCCTCTTAATTCTTGCTTCTAAAGCATACGCAAACAGAAATTTCAATGTACAATGATGTTTTTTAAAAAACGGTCAAAATGTGCTCCACTCGGGCTGAAAACGCTTGTTTGGGACATGACATTAATGTTGACTATAAATCATAAACTAAGCATTTTTCAGCTGAAATAATGAATGTAGTCCTCTTAATTCTTGCTTCTAAAGCATACGCAAGCAGAAATTTCAATGTACAATGATGTTTTTAAAAAAAGGGTCAAAATGTGCTCCACTCGGGCTGAAAACGCTTGTTTGGAACATTTCATTAATGTTGACTATAAATCATAAACTAAGCATTTTTCAGCTGAAATAATGAATGTAGTCCTCTTAATTCTTAATTCTAAAGCATACGCAAGCAGAAATTTCAATGTACAATGATGTTTTTAAAAAAACAGTCAAAATGTGCTCCACTCGGGCTGAAAACGCTTGTTTGGGACATGACATTAATGTTGACTATAAATCATAAACTAAGCATTTTTCAGCTGAAATAATGAATGTAGTCCTCTTAATTCTTGCTTCTAAAGCATACGCAAGCAGAAATTTCAATGTACAATGATGTTTTTAAAAAAAGGGTCAAAATGTGCTCCACTCGGGCTGAAAACGCTTGTTTGGAACATTTCCTTAATGTTGACTATAAATCATAAACTAAGCATTTTTCAGCTGAAATAATGAATGTAGTCCTCTTAATTCTTGCTTCTAAAGCATACGCAAGCAGAAATTTCAATGTACAATGATGTTTTTAAAAAAACAGTCAAAATGTGCTCCACTCGGGCTGAAAACGCTTGTTTGGGACATGACATTAATGTTGACTATAAATCATAAACTAAGCATTTTTCAGCTGAAATAATGAATGTAGTCCTCTTAATTCTTGCTTCTAAAGCATACGCAAGCAGAAATTTCAAAGTACAATGATCTTTTTAAAAAAACGGTCAAAATGTGCTCCACTCGGGCTGAAAACGCTTGTTTGGAACATTTCATTAATGTTGACTATAAATCATAAACTAAGCATTTTTCAGCTGAAATAATGAATGTAGTCCTCTTAATTCTTGCTTCTAAAGCATACGCAAGCAGAAATTTCAATGTACAATGATGTTTTTAAAAAAAACAGTCAAAATGTGCTCCACTCGGGCTGAAAACGCTGTTGGGGACATTTCATTAATGTTGACTATAAATCAAAAACTAAGCATTTTTCAGCTGAAATAATGAATGTAGTCCTCTTAATTCTTGCTTCTAAAGCATACGCAAGCAGAAATTTCAATGTACAATGATGTTTTTAAAAAAACAGTCAAAATGTGCTCCACTCGGGCTGAAAACGCTGTTGGGGACATTTCATTAATGTTGACTATAAATCATAAACTAAGCATTTTTCAGCTGAAATAATGAATGTAGTCCTCTTAATTCTTGCTTCTAAAGCATAAGCAAGCAGAAATTTTAATGTACAATGATGTTTTAAAAAAACAGTCAAAATGTGCTCCACTCGGGCTGAAAACGCTTGTTTGGGACATGACATTAATGTTGACTATAAATCATAAACTAAGCATTTTTCAGCTGAAATAATGAATGTAGTCCTCTTAATTCTTGCTTCTAAAGCATACGCAAGCAGAAATTTCAATGTACAATGATGTTTTTAAAAAAAGGGTCAAAATGTGCTCCACTCGGGCTGAAAACGCTTGTTTGGAACATTTCATTAATGTTGACTATAAATCATAAACTAAGCATTTTTCAGCTGAAATAATGAATGTAGTCCTCTTAATTCTCGCTTCTAAAGCATACGCAAGCAGAAATTTCAATGTACAATGATGTTTTTAAAAAAACAGTCAAAATGTGCTCCACTCGGGCTGAAAACGCTTGTTTGGGACATGACATTAATGTTAACTATAAATCATAAACTAAGCATTTTTCAGCTGAAATAATGAATGTAGTCCTCTTAATTCTTGCTTCTAAAGCATACGCAAGCAGAAATTTCAATGTACAATGATGTTTTTAAAAAAAGGGTCAAAATGTGCTCCACTCGGGCTGAAAACGCTTGTTTGGAACATTTCATTAATGTTGACTATAAATCATAAACTAAGCATTTTTCAGCTGAAATAATGAATGTAGTCCTCTTAATTCTTGCTTCTAAAGCATACGCAAGCAGAAATTTCAATGTACAATGATGTTTTTAAAAAAAACAGTCAAAATGTGCTCCACTCGGGCTGAAAACGCTGTTGGGGACATTTCATTAATGTTGACTATAAATCAAAAACTAAGCATTTTTCAGCTGAAATAATGAATGTAGTCCTCTTAATTCTTGCTTCTAAAGCATACGCAAGCAGAAATTTCAATGTACAATGATGTTTTTAAAAAAACAGTCAAAATGTGCTCCACTCGGGCTGAAAACGCTGTTGGGGACATTTCATTAATGTTGACTATAAATCATAAACTAAGCATTTTTCAGCTGAAATAATGAATGTAGTCCTCTTAATTCTTGCTTCTAAAGCATACGCAAGCAGAAATTTCAATGTACAATGATGTTTTTAAAAAAACGGTCAAAATGTGCTCCACTCGTGCTGAAAACGCTTGTTTGGGACATTACATTAATGTTGACTATAAATCATAAACTAAGCATTTTTCAGCTGAAATAATGAATGTAGTCCTCTTAATTCTTGCTTCTAAAGCATACGCAAACAGAAATTTCAATGTACAATGATGTTTTTTAAAAAACGGTCAAAATGTGCTCCACTCGGGCTGAAAACGCTTGTTCGGAACATTTCCTTAATGTTGACTATAAATCATAAACTAAGCATTTTTCAGCTGAAATAATGAATGTAGTCCTCTTAATTCTTGCTTCTAAAGCATACGCAAGCAGAAATTTCAATGTACAATGATGTTTTTAAAAAAAACAGTCAAAATGCGCTCCACTCGGGCTGAAAACGCTGTTGGGGACATTTCATTAATGTTGACTACAAATCAAAAACTAAGCATTTTTCAGCTGAAATAATGAATGTAGTCCTCTTAATTCTTGCTTCTAAAGCATACGCAAGCAGAAATTTCAATGTACAATGATGTTTTTAAAAAAAGGGTCAAAATGTGCTCCACTCGGGCTGAAAACGCTTGTTTGGAACATTTCATTAATGTTGACTATAAATCATAAACTAAGCATTTTTCAGCTGAAATAATGAATGTAGTCCTCTTAATTCTTGCTTCCAAAGCATACGCAAGCAGAAATTTCAATGTACAATGATGTTTTTAAAAAAAACAGTCAAAATGTGCTCCACTCGGGCTGAAAACGCTGTTGGGGACATTTCATTAATGTTGACTACAAATCAAAAACTAAGCATTTTTCAGCTGAAATAATGAATGTAGTCCTCTTAATTCTTGCTTCTAAAGCATACGCAAGCAGAAATTTCAATGTACAATGATGTTTTTAAAAAAACAGTCAAAATGTGCTCCACTCGGGCTGAAAACGCTGTTGGGGACATTTCATTAATGTTGACTATAAATCATAAACTAAGCATTTTTCAGCTGAAATAATGAATGTAGTCCTCTTAATTCTTGCTTCTAAAGCATACGCAAGCAGAAATTTCAATGTACAATGATGTTTTTAAAAAAACGGTCAAAATGTGCTCCACTCGTGCTGAAAACGCTTGTTTGGGACATTACATTAATGTTGACTATAAATCATAAACTAAGCATTTTTCAGCTGAAATAATGAATGTAGTCCTCTTAATTCTTGCTTCTAAAGCATACGCAAACAGAAATTTCAATGTACAATGATGTTTTTTAAAAAACGGTCAAAATGTGCTCCACTCGGGCTGAAAACGCTTGTTCGGAACATTTCCTTAATGTTGACTATAAATCATAAACTAAGCATTTTTCAGCTGAAATAATGAATGTAGTCCTCTTAATTCTTGCTTCTAAAGCATACGCAAGCAGAAATTTCAATGTACAATGATGTTTTTAAAAAAAACAGTCAAAATGCGCTCCACTCGGGCTGAAAACGCTGTTGGGGACATTTCATTAATGTTGACTACAAATCAAAAACTAAGCATTTTTCAGCTGAAATAATGAATGTAGTCCTCTTAATTCTTGCTTCTAAAGCATACGCAAGCAGAAATTTCAATGTACAATGATGTTTTTAAAAAAAGGGTCAAAATGTGCTCCACTCGGGCTGAAAACGCTTGTTTGGAACATTTCATTAATGTTGACTATAAATCATAAACTAAGCATTTTTCAGCTGAAATAATGAATGTAGTCCTCTTAATTCTTGCTTCCAAAGCATACGCAAGCAGAAATTTCAATGTACAATGATGTTTTTAAAAAAAACAGTCAAAATGTGCTCCACTCGGGCTGAAAACGCTGTTGGGGACATTTCATTAATGTTGACTACAAATCAAAAACTAAGCATTTTTCAGCTGAAATAATGAATGTAGTCCTCTTAATTCTTGCTTCTAAAGCATACGCAAGCAGAAATTTCAATGTACAATGATGTTTTTAAAAAAAACAGTCAAAATGCGCTCCACTCGGGCTGAAAACGCTGTTGGGGACATTTCATTAATGTTGACTATAAATCATAAACTAAGCATTTTTCAGCTGAAATAATGAATGTAGTCCTCTTAATTCTTGCTTCTAAAGCATACGCAAGCAGAAATTTCAATGTACAATGATGTTTTTAAAAAAACGGTCAAAATGTGCTCCACTCGGGCTGAAAACGCTTGTTTGGGACATTACATTAATGTTGACTATAAATCATAAACTAAGCATTTTTCAGCTGAAATAATGAATGTAGTCCTCTTAATTCTTGCTTCCAAAGCATACGCAAGCAGAAATTTCAATGTACAATGATGTTTTTAAAAAAAACAGTCAAAATGTGCTCCACTCGGGCTGAAAACGCTGTTGGGGACATTTCATTAATGTTGACTACAAATCAAAAACTAAGCATTTTTCAGCTGAAATAATGAATGTAGTCCTCTTAATTCTTGCTTCTAAAGCATACGCAAACAGAAATTTCAATGTACAATGATGTTTTTTAAAAAACGGTCAAAATGTGCTCCACTCGGGCTGAAAACGCTTGTTTGGGACATGACATTAATGTTGACTATAAATCATAAACTAAGCATTTTTCAGCTGAAATAATGAATGTAGTCCTCTTAATTCTTGCTTCTAAAGCATACGCAAGCAGAAATTTCAATGTACAATGATGTTTTTAAAAAAAGGGTCAAAATGTGCTCCACTCGGGCTGAAAACGCTTGTTTGGAACATTTCATTAATGTTGACTATAAATCATAAACTAAGCATTTTTCAGCTGAAATAATGAATGTAGTCCTCTTAATTCTTGCTTCTAAAGCATACGCAAGCAGAAATTTCAATGTACAATGATGTTTTTAAAAAAACAGTCAAAATGTGCTCCACTCGGGCTGAAAACGCTTGTTTGGGACATGACATTAATGTTGACTATAAATCATAAACTAAGCATTTTTCAGCTGAAATAATGAATGTAGTCCTCTTAATTCTTGCTTCTAAAGCATACGCAAGCAGAAATTTCAATGTACAATGATGTTTTTAAAAAAACAGTCAAAATGTGCTCCACTCGGGCTGAAAACGCTTGTTTGGGACATGACATTAATGTTGACTATAAATCATAAACTAAGCATTTTTCAGCTGAAATAATGAATGTAGTCCTCTTAATTCTTGCTTCTAAAGCATACGCAAGCAGAAATTTCAATGTACAATGATGTTTTTAAAAAAAGGGTCAAAATGTGCTCCACTCGGGCTGAAAACGCTTGTTTGGAACATTTCCTTAATGTTGACTATAAATCATAAACTAAGCATTTTTCAGCTGAAATAATGAATGTAGTCCTCTTAATTCTTGCTTCTAAAGCATACGCAAGCAGAAATTTCAATGTACAATGATGTTTTTAAAAAAACAGTCAAAATGTGCTCCACTCGGGCTGAAAACGCTTGTTTGGGACATGACATTAATGTTGACTATAAATCATAAACTAAGCATTTTTCAGCTGAAATAATGAATGTAGTCCTCTTAATTCTTGCTTCTAAAGCATACGCAAGCAGAAATTTCAAAGTACAATGATCTTTTTAAAAAAACGGTCAAAATGTGCTCCACTCGGGCTGAAAACGCTTGTTTGGAACATTTCATTAATGTTGACTATAAATCATAAACTAAGCATTTTTCAGCTGAAATAATGAATGTAGTCCTCTTAATTCTTGCTTCTAAAGCATACGCAAGCAGAAATTTCAATGTACAATGATGTTTTTAAAAAAAACAGTCAAAATGTGCTCCACTCGGGCTGAAAACGCTGTTGGGGACATTTCATTAATGTTGACTATAAATCAAAAACTAAGCATTTTTCAGCTGAAATAATGAATGTAGTCCTCTTAATTCTTGCTTCTAAAGCATACGCAAGCAGAAATTTCAATGTACAATGATGTTTTTAAAAAAACAGTCAAAATGTGCTCCACTCGGGCTGAAAACGCTGTTGGGGACATTTCATTAATGTTGACTATAAATCATAAACTAAGCATTTTTCAGCTGAAATAATGAATGTAGTCCTCTTAATTCTTGCTTCTAAAGCATAAGCAAGCAGAAATTTTAATGTACAATGATGTTTTAAAAAAACAGTCAAAATGTGCTCCACTCGGGCTGAAAACGCTTGTTTGGGACATGACATTAATGTTGACTATAAATCATAAACTAAGCATTTTTCAGCTGAAATAATGAATGTAGTCCTCTTAATTCTTGCTTCTAAAGCATACGCAAGCAGAAATTTCAATGTACAATGATGTTTTTAAAAAAAGGGTCAAAATGTGCTCCACTCGGGCTGAAAACGCTTGTTTGGAACATTTCATTAATGTTGACTATAAATCATAAACTAAGCATTTTTCAGCTGAAATAATGAATGTAGTCCTCTTAATTCTCGCTTCTAAAGCATACGCAAGCAGAAATTTCAATGTACAATGATGTTTTTAAAAAAACAGTCAAAATGTGCTCCACTCGGGCTGAAAACGCTTGTTTGGGACATGACATTAATGTTAACTATAAATCATAAACTAAGCATTTTTCAGCTGAAATAATGAATGTAGTCCTCTTAATTCTTGCTTCTAAAGCATACGCAAGCAGAAATTTCAATGTACAATGATGTTTTTAAAAAAAGGGTCAAAATGTGCTCCACTCGGGCTGAAAACGCTTGTTTGGAACATTTCATTAATGTTGACTATAAATCATAAACTAAGCATTTTTCAGCTGAAATAATGAATGTAGTCCTCTTAATTCTTGCTTCTAAAGCATACGCAACAGAAATTTCAATGTACAATGATGTTTTTAAAAAAAACAGTCAAAATGTGCTCCACTCGGGCTGAAAACGCTGTTGGGGACATTTCATTAATGTTGACTATAAATCAAAAACTAAGCATTTTTCAGCTGAAATAATGAATGTAGTCCTCTTAATTCTTGCTTCTAAAGCATACGCAAGCAGAAATTTCAATGTACAATGATGTTTTTAAAAAAACAGTCAAAATGTGCTCCACTCGGGCTGAAAACGCTGTTGGGGACATTTCATTAATGTTGACTATAAATCATAAACTAAGCATTTTTCAGCTGAAATAATGAATGTAGTCCTCTTAATTCTTGCTTCTAAAGCATACGCAAGCAGAAATTTCAATGTACAATGATGTTTTTAAAAAAACGGTCAAAATGTGCTCCACTCGTGCTGAAAACGCTTGTTTGGGACATTACATTAATGTTGACTATAAATCATAAACTAAGCATTTTTCAGCTGAAATAATGAATGTAGTCCTCTTAATTCTTGCTTCTAAAGCATACGCAAACAGAAATTTCAATGTACAATGATGTTTTTTAAAAAACGGTCAAAATGTGCTCCACTCGGGCTGAAAACGCTTGTTCGGAACATTTCCTTAATGTTGACTATAAATCATAAACTAAGCATTTTTCAGCTGAAATAATGAATGTAGTCCTCTTAATTCTTGCTTCTAAAGCATACGCAAGCAGAAATTTCAATGTACAATGATGTTTTTAAAAAAAACAGTCAAAATGCGCTCCACTCGGGCTGAAAACGCTGTTGGGGACATTTCATTAATGTTGACTACAAATCAAAAACTAAGCATTTTTCAGCTGAAATAATGAATGTAGTCCTCTTAATTCTTGCTTCTAAAGCATACGCAAGCAGAAATTTCAATGTACAATGATGTTTTTAAAAAAAGGGTCAAAATGTGCTCCACTCGGGCTGAAAACGCTTGTTTGGAACATTTCATTAATGTTGACTATAAATCATAAACTAAGCATTTTTCAGCTGAAATAATGAATGTAGTCCTCTTAATTCTTGCTTCCAAAGCATACGCAAGCAGAAATTTCAATGTACAATGATGTTTTTAAAAAAAACAGTCAAAATGTGCTCCACTCGGGCTGAAAACGCTGTTGGGGACATTTCATTAATGTTGACTACAAATCAAAAACTAAGCATTTTTCAGCTGAAATAATGAATGTAGTCCTCTTAATTCTTGCTTCTAAAGCATACGCAAGCAGAAATTTCAATGTACAATGATGTTTTTAAAAAAAACAGTCAAAATGCGCTCCACTCGGGCTGAAAACGCTGTTGGGGACATTTCATTAATGTTGACTATAAATCATAAACTAAGCATTTTTCAGCTGAAATAATGAATGTAGTCCTCTTAATTCTTGCTTCTAAAGCATACGCAAGCAGAAATTTCAATGTACAATGATGTTTTTAAAAAAACGGTCAAAATGTGCTCCACTCGGGCTGAAAACGCTTGTTTGGGACATTACATTAATGTTGACTATAAATCATAAACTAAGCATTTTTCAGCTGAAATAATGAATGTAGTCCTCTTAATTCTTGCTTCCAAAGCATACGCAAGCAGAAATTTCAATGTACAATGATGTTTTTAAAAAAAACAGTCAAAATGTGCTCCACTCGGGCTGAAAACGCTGTTGGGGACATTTCATTAATGTTGACTACAAATCAAAAACTAAGCATTTTTCAGCTGAAATAATGAATGTAGTCCTCTTAATTCTTGCTTCTAAAGCATACGCAAGCAGAAATTTCAATGTACAATGATGTTTTTAAAAAAAACAGTCAAAATGCGCTCCACTCGGGCTGAAAACGCTGTTGGGGACATTTCATTAATGTTGACTATAAATCATAAACTAAGCATTTTTCAGCTGAAATAATGAATGTAGTCCTCTTAATTCTTGCTTCTAAAGCATACGCAAACAGAAATTTCAATGTACAATGATGTTTTTTAAAAAACGGTCAAAATGTGCTCCACTCGGGCTGAAAACGCTTGTTTGGGACATGACATTAATGTTGACTATAAATCATAAACTAAGCATTTTTCAGCTGAAATAATGAATGTAGTCCTCTTAATTCTTGCTTCTAAAGCATAAGCAAGCAGAAATTTTAATGTACAATGATGTTTTAAAAAAACAGTCAAAATGTGCTCCACTCGGGCTGAAAACGCTTGTTTGGGACATGACATTAATGTTGACTATAAATCATAAACTAAGCATTTTTCAGCTGAAATAATGAATGTAGTCCTCTTAATTCTTGCTTCTAAAGCATACGCAAGCAGAAATTTCAAAGTACAATGATCTTTTTAAAAAAACGGTCAAAATGTGCTCCACTCGGGCTGAAAACGCTTGTTTGGAACATTTCATTAATGTTGACTATAAATCATAAACTAAGCATTTTTCAGCTGAAATAATGAATGTAGTCCTCTTAATTCTTGCTTCTAAAGCATAAGCAAGCAGAAATTTTAATGTACAATGATGTTTTAAAAAAACAGTCAAAATGTGCTCCACTCGGGCTGAAAACGCTTGTTTGGGACATGACATTAATGTTGACTATAAATCATAAACTAAGCATTTTTCAGCTGAAATAATGAATGTAGTCCTCTTAATTCTTGCTTCTAAAGCATACGCAAGCAGAAATTTCAATGTACAATGATGTTTTTAAAAAAAGGGTCAAAATGTGCTCCACTCGGGCTGAAAACGCTTGTTTGGAACATTTCATTAATGTTGACTATAAATCATAAACTAAGCATTTTTCAGCTGAAATAATGAATGTAGTCCTCTTAATTCTCGCTTCTAAAGCATACGCAAGCAGAAATTTCAATGTACAATGATGTTTTTAAAAAAACAGTCAAAATGTGCTCCACTCGGGCTGAAAACGCTTGTTTGGGACATGACATTAATGTTAACTATAAATCATAAACTAAGCATTTTTCAGCTGAAATAATGAATGTAGTCCTCTTAATTCTTGCTTCTAAAGCATACGCAAGCAGAAATTTCAATGTACAATGATGTTTTTAAAAAAAGGGTCAAAATGTGCTCCACTCGGGCTGAAAACGCTTGTTTGGAACATTTCATTAATGTTGACTATAAATCATAAACTAAGCATTTTTCAGCTGAAATAATGAATGTAGTCCTCTTAATTCTTGCTTCTAAAGCATACGCAACAGAAATTTCAATGTACAATGATGTTTTTAAAAAAAACAGTCAAAATGTGCTCCACTCGGGCTGAAAACGCTGTTGGGGACATTTCATTAATGTTGACTATAAATCAAAAACTAAGCATTTTTCAGCTGAAATAATGAATGTAGTCCTCTTAATTCTTGCTTCTAAAGCATACGCAAGCAGAAATTTCAATGTACAATGATGTTTTTAAAAAAACAGTCAAAATGTGCTCCACTCGGGCTGAAAACGCTGTTGGGGACATTTCATTAATGTTGACTATAAATCATAAACTAAGCATTTTTCAGCTGAAATAATGAATGTAGTCCTCTTAATTCTTGCTTCTAAAGCATACGCAAGCAGAAATTTCAATGTACAATGATGTTTTTAAAAAAACGGTCAAAATGTGCTCCACTCGTGCTGAAAACGCTTGTTTGGGACATTACATTAATGTTGACTATAAATCATAAACTAAGCATTTTTCAGCTGAAATAATGAATGTAGTCCTCTTAATTCTTGCTTCTAAAGCATACGCAAACAGAAATTTCAATGTACAATGATGTTTTTTAAAAAACGGTCAAAATGTGCTCCACTCGGGCTGAAAACGCTTGTTCGGAACATTTCCTTAATGTTGACTATAAATCATAAACTAAGCATTTTTCAGCTGAAATAATGAATGTAGTCCTCTTAATTCTTGCTTCTAAAGCATACGCAAGCAGAAATTTCAATGTACAATGATGTTTTTAAAAAAAACAGTCAAAATGCGCTCCACTCGGGCTGAAAACGCTGTTGGGGACATTTCATTAATGTTGACTACAAATCAAAAACTAAGCATTTTTCAGCTGAAATAATGAATGTAGTCCTCTTAATTCTTGCTTCTAAAGCATACGCAAGCAGAAATTTCAATGTACAATGATGTTTTTAAAAAAAGGGTCAAAATGTGCTCCACTCGGGCTGAAAACGCTTGTTTGGAACATTTCATTAATGTTGACTATAAATCATAAACTAAGCATTTTTCAGCTGAAATAATGAATGTAGTCCTCTTAATTCTTGCTTCCAAAGCATACGCAAGCAGAAATTTCAATGTACAATGATGTTTTTAAAAAAAACAGTCAAAATGTGCTCCACTCGGGCTGAAAACGCTGTTGGGGACATTTCATTAATGTTGACTACAAATCAAAAACTAAGCATTTTTCAGCTGAAATAATGAATGTAGTCCTCTTAATTCTTGCTTCTAAAGCATACGCAAGCAGAAATTTCAATGTACAATGATGTTTTTAAAAAAAACAGTCAAAATGCGCTCCACTCGGGCTGAAAACGCTGTTGGGGACATTTCATTAATGTTGACTATAAATCATAAACTAAGCATTTTTCAGCTGAAATAATGAATGTAGTCCTCTTAATTCTTGCTTCTAAAGCATACGCAAGCAGAAATTTCAATGTACAATGATGTTTTTAAAAAAACGGTCAAAATGTGCTCCACTCGGGCTGAAAACGCTTGTTTGGGACATTACATTAATGTTGACTATAAATCATAAACTAAGCATTTTTCAGCTGAAATAATGAATGTAGTCCTCTTAATTCTTGCTTCCAAAGCATACGCAAGCAGAAATTTCAATGTACAATGATGTTTTTAAAAAAAACAGTCAAAATGTGCTCCACTCGGGCTGAAAACGCTGTTGGGGACATTTCATTAATGTTGACTACAAATCAAAAACTAAGCATTTTTCAGCTGAAATAATGAATGTAGTCCTCTTAATTCTTGCTTCTAAAGCATACGCAAGCAGAAATTTCAATGTACAATGATGTTTTTAAAAAAAACAGTCAAAATGCGCTCCACTCGGGCTGAAAACGCTGTTGGGGACATTTCATTAATGTTGACTATAAATCATAAACTAAGCATTTTTCAGCTGAAATAATGAATGTAGTCCTCTTAATTCTTGCTTCTAAAGCATACGCAAATAGAAATTTCAATGTACAATGATGTTTTTTAAAAAACGGTCAAAATGTGCTCCACTCGGGCTGAAAACGCTTGTTTGGGACATGACATTAATGTTGACTATAAATCATAAACTAAGCATTTTTCAGCTGAAATAATGAATGTAGTCCTCTTAATTCTTGCTTCTAAAGCATACGCAAGCAGAAATTTCAATGTACAATGATGTTTTTAAAAAAAGGGTCAAAATGTGCTCCACTCGGGCTGAAAACGCTTGTTTGGAACATTTCATTAATGTTGACTATAAATCATAAACTAAGCATTTTTCAGCTGAAATAATGAATGTAGTCCTCTTAATTCTTGCTTCTAAAGCATACGCAAGCAGAAATTTCAATGTACAATGATGTTTTTAAAAAAACAGTCAAAATGTGCTCCACTCGGGCTGAAAACGCTTGTTTGGGACATGACATTAATGTTGACTATAAATCATAAACTAAGCATTTTTCAGCTGAAATAATGAATGTAGTCCTCTTAATTCTTGCTTCTAAAGCATACGCAAGCAGAAATTTCAATGTACAATGATGTTTTTAAAAAAAGGGTCAAAATGTGCTCCACTCGGGCTGAAAACGCTTGTTTGGAACATTTCCTTAATGTTGACTATAAATCATAAACTAAGCATTTTTCAGCTGAAATAATGAATGTAGTCCTCTTAATTCTTGCTTCTAAAGCATACGCAAGCAGAAATTTCAATGTACAATGATGTTTTTAAAAAAACAGTCAAAATGTGCTCCACTCGGGCTGAAAACGCTTGTTTGGGACATGACATTAATGTTGACTATAAATCATAAACTAAGCATTTTTCAGCTGAAATAATGAATGTAGTCCTCTTAATTCTTGCTTCTAAAGCATACGCAAGCAGAAATTTCAAAGTACAATGATCTTTTTAAAAAAACGGTCAAAATGTGCTCCACTCGGGCTGAAAACGCTTGTTTGGAACATTTCATTAATGTTGACTATAAATCATAAACTAAGCATTTTTCAGCTGAAATAATGAATGTAGTCCTCTTAATTCTTGCTTCTAAAGCATACGCAAGCAGAAATTTCAATGTACAATGATGTTTTTAAAAAAAACAGTCAAAATGTGCTCCACTCGGGCTGAAAACGCTGTTGGGGACATTTCATTAATGTTGACTATAAATCAAAAACTAAGCATTTTTCAGCTGAAATAATGAATGTAGTCCTCTTAATTCTTGCTTCTAAAGCATACGCAAGCAGAAATTTCAATGTACAATGATGTTTTTAAAAAAACAGTCAAAATGTGCTCCACTCGGGCTGAAAACGCTGTTGGGGACATTTCATTAATGTTGACTATAAATCATAAACTAAGCATTTTTCAGCTGAAATAATGAATGTAGTCCTCTTAATTCTTGCTTCTAAAGCATAAGCAAGCAGAAATTTTAATGTACAATGATGTTTTAAAAAAACAGTCAAAATGTGCTCCACTCGGGCTGAAAACGCTTGTTTGGGACATGACATTAATGTTGACTATAAATCATAAACTAAGCATTTTTCAGCTGAAATAATGAATGTAGTCCTCTTAATTCTTGCTTCTAAAGCATACGCAAGCAGAAATTTCAATGTACAATGATGTTTTTAAAAAAAGGGTCAAAATGTGCTCCACTCGGGCTGAAAACGCTTGTTTGGAACATTTCATTAATGTTGACTATAAATCATAAACTAAGCATTTTTCAGCTGAAATAATGAATGTAGTCCTCTTAATTCTCGCTTCTAAAGCATACGCAAGCAGAAATTTCAATGTACAATGATGTTTTTAAAAAAACAGTCAAAATGTGCTCCACTCGGGCTGAAAACGCTTGTTTGGGACATGACATTAATGTTAACTATAAATCATAAACTAAGCATTTTTCAGCTGAAATAATGAATGTAGTCCTCTTAATTCTTGCTTCTAAAGCATACGCAAGCAGAAATTTCAATGTACAATGATGTTTTTAAAAAAAGGGTCAAAATGTGCTCCACTCGGGCTGAAAACGCTTGTTTGGAACATTTCATTAATGTTGACTATAAATCATAAACTAAGCATTTTTCAGCTGAAATAATGAATGTAGTCCTCTTAATTCTTGCTTCTAAAGCATACGCAAGCAGAAATTTCAATGTACAATGATGTTTTTAAAAAAAACAGTCAAAATGTGCTCCACTCGGGCTGAAAACGCTGTTGGGGACATTTCATTAATGTTGACTATAAATCAAAAACTAAGCATTTTTCAGCTGAAATAATGAATGTAGTCCTCTTAATTCTTGCTTCTAAAGCATACGCAAGCAGAAATTTCAATGTACAATGATGTTTTTAAAAAAACAGTCAAAATGTGCTCCACTCGGGCTGAAAACGCTGTTGGGGACATTTCATTAATGTTGACTATAAATCATAAACTAAGCATTTTTCAGCTGAAATAATGAATGTAGTCCTCTTAATTCTTGCTTCTAAAGCATACGCAAGCAGAAATTTCAATGTACAATGATGTTTTTAAAAAAACGGTCAAAATGTGCTCCACTCGGGCTGAAAACGCTTGTTTGGGACATTACATTAATGTTGACTATAAATCATAAACTAAGCATTTTTCAGCTGAAATAATGAATGTAGTCCTCTTAATTCTTGCTTCTAAAGCATACGCAAACAGAAATTTCAATGTACAATGATGTTTTTTAAAAAACGGTCAAAATGTGCTCCACTCGGGCTGAAAACGCTTGTTCGGAACATTTCCTTAATGTTGACTATAAATCATAAACTAAGCATTTTTCAGCTGAAATAATGAATGTAGTCCTCTTAATTCTTGCTTCTAAAGCATACGCAAGCAGAAATTTCAATGTACAATGATGTTTTTAAAAAAAACAGTCAAAATGCGCTCCACTCGGGCTGAAAACGCTGTTGGGGACATTTCATTAATGTTGACTATAAATCATAAACTAAGCATTTTTCAGCTGAAATAATGAATGTAGTCCTCTTAATTCTTGCTTCTAAAGCATACGCAAGCAGAAATTTCAATGTACAATGATGTTTTTAAAAAAACGGTCAAAATGTGCTCCACTCGGGCTGAAAACGCTTGTTTGGGACATTACATTAATGTTGACTATAAATCATAAACTAAGCATTTTTCAGCTGAAATAATGAATGTAGTCCTCTTAATTCTTGCTTCTAAAGCATACGCAAGCAGAAATTTCAATGTACAATGATGTTTTTAAAAAAAGGGTCAAAATGTGCTCCACTCGGGCTGAAAACGCTTGTTTGGGACATGACATTAATGTTGACTATAAATCATAAACTAAGCATTTTTCAGCTGAAATAATGAATGTAGTCCTCTTAATTCTTGCTTCTAAAGCATACGCAAGCAGAAATTTCAATGTACAATGATGTTTTTAAAAAAAGGGTCAAAATGTGCTCCACTCGGGCTGAAAACGCTTGTTTGGAACATTTCATTAATGTTGACTATAAATCATAAACTAAGCATTTTTCAGCTGAAATAATGAATGTAGTCCTCTTAATTCTCGCTTCTAAAGCATACGCAAGCAGAAATTTCAATGTACAATGATGTTTTTAAAAAAACAGTCAAAATGTGCTCCACTCGGGCTGAAAACGCTTGTTTGGGACATGACATTAATGTTAACTATAAATCATAAACTAAGCATTTTTCAGCTGAAATAATGAATGTAGTCCTCTTAATTCTTGCTTCTAAAGCATACGCAAGCAGAAATTTCAATGTACAATGATGTTTTTAAAAAAAGGGTCAAAATGTGCTCCACTCGGGCTGAAAACGCTTGTTTGGAACATTTCATTAATGTTGACTATAAATCATAAACTAAGCATTTTTCAGCTGAAATAATGAATGTAGTCCTCTTAATTCTTGCTTCTAAAGCATACGCAAGCAGAAATTTCAATGTACAATGATGTTTTTAAAAAAAACAGTCAAAATGTGCTCCACTCGGGCTGAAAACGCTGTTGGGGACATTTCATTAATGTTGACTATAAATCAAAAACTAAGCATTTTTCAGCTGAAATAATGAATGTAGTCCTCTTAATTCTTGCTTCTAAAGCATACGCAAGCAGAAATTTCAATGTACAATGATGTTTTTAAAAAAACAGTCAAAATGTGCTCCACTCGGGCTGAAAACGCTGTTGGGGACATTTCATTAATGTTGACTATAAATCATAAACTAAGCATTTTTCAGCTGAAATAATGAATGTAGTCCTCTTAATTCTTGCTTCTAAAGCATACGCAAGCAGAAATTTCAATGTACAATGATGTTTTTAAAAAAACGGTCAAAATGTGCTCCACTCGGGCTGAAAACGCTTGTTTGGGACATTACATTAATGTTGACTATAAATCATAAACTAAGCATTTTTCAGCTGAAATAATGAATGTAGTCCTCTTAATTCTTGCTTCTAAAGCATACGCAAACAGAAATTTCAATGTACAATGATGTTTTTTAAAAAACGGTCAAAATGTGCTCCACTCGGGCTGAAAACGCTTGTTCGGAACATTTCCTTAATGTTGACTATAAATCATAAACTAAGCATTTTTCAGCTGAAATAATGAATGTAGTCCTCTTAATTCTTGCTTCTAAAGCATACGCAAGCAGAAATTTCAATGTACAATGATGTTTTTAAAAAAAACAGTCAAAATGCGCTCCACTCGGGCTGAAAACGCTGTTGGGGACATTTCATTAATGTTGACTATAAATCATAAACTAAGCATTTTTCAGCTGAAATAATGAATGTAGTCCTCTTAATTCTTGCTTCTAAAGCATACGCAAGCAGAAATTTCAATGTACAATGATGTTTTTAAAAAAACGGTCAAAATGTGCTCCACTCGGGCTGAAAACGCTTGTTTGGGACATTACATTAATGTTGACTATAAATCATAAACTAAGCATTTTTCAGCTGAAATAATGAATGTAGTCCTCTTAATTCTTGCTTCTAAAGCATACGCAAGCAGAAATTTCAATGTACAATGATGTTTTTAAAAAAACAGTCAAAATGTGCTCCACTCGGGCTGAAAACGCTTGTTTGGGACATGACATTAATGTTGACTATAAATCATAAACTAAGCATTTTTCAGCTGAAATAATGAATGTAGTCCTCTTAATTCTTGCTTCTAAAGCATACGCAAGCAGAAATTTCAATGTACAATGATGTTTTTAAAAAAACGGTCAAAATGTGCTCCACTCGGGCTGAAAACGCTTGTTCGGAACATTTCCTTAATGTTGACTATAAATCATAAACTAAGCATTTTTCAGCTGAAATAATGAATGTAGTCCTCTTAATTCTTGCTTCTAAAGCATACGCAAGCAGAAATTTCAATGTACAATGATGTTTTTAAAAAAAACAGTCAAAATGCGCTCCACTCGGGCTGAAAACGCTGTTGGGGACATTTCATTAATGTTGACTATAAATCATAAACTAAGCATTTTTCAGCTGAAATAATGAATGTAGTCCTCTTAATTCTTGCTTCTAAAGCATACGCAAGCAGAAATTTCAATGTACAATGATGTTTTTAAAAAAACGGTCAAAATGTGCTCCACTCGGGCTGAAAACGCTTGTTCGGAACATTTCCTTAATGTTGACTATAAATCATAAACTAAGCATTTTTCAGCTGAAATAATGAATGTAGTCCTCTTAATTCTTGCTTCTAAAGCATACGCAAGCAGAAATTTCAATGTACAATGATGTTTTTAAAAAAAACAGTCAAAATGTGCTCCACTCGGGCTGAAAACGCTGTTGGGGACATTTCATTAATGTTGACTACAAATCAAAAACTAAGCATTTTTCAGCTGAAATAATGAATGTAGTCCTCTTAATTCTTGCTTCTAAAGCATTCGCAAGCAGAAATTTCAATGTACAATGATGTTTTTAAAAAAACAGTCAAAATGTGCTCCACTCGGGCTGAAAACGCTGTTGGGGACATTTCATTAATGTTGACTATAAATCATAAACTAAGCATTTTTCAGCTGAAATAATGAATGTAGTCCTCTTAATTCTTGCTTCTAAAGCATACGCAAGCAGAAATTTCAATGTACAATGATGTTTTTAAAAAAACAGTCAAAATGTGCTCCACTCGGGCTGAAAACGCTTGTTTGGGACATGACATTAATGTTGACTATAAATCATAAACTAAGCATTTTTCAGCTGAAATAATGAATGTAGTCCTCTTAATTCTTGCTTCTAAAGCATACGCAAGCAGAAATTTCAATGTACAATGATGTTTTTAAAAAAAGGGTCAAAATGTGCTCCACTCGGGCTGAAAACGCTTGTTTGGAACATTTCATTAATGTTGACTATAAATCATAAACTAAGCATTTTTCAGCTGAAATAATGAATGTAGTCCTCTTAATTCTCGCTTCTAAAGCATACGCAAGCAGAAATTTCAATGTACAATGATGTTTTTAAAAAAACAGTCAAAATGTGCTCCACTCGGGCTGAAAACGCTTGTTTGGGACATGACATTAATGTTAACTATAAATCATAAACTAAGCATTTTTCAGCTGAAATAATGAATGTAGTCCTCTTAATTCTTGCTTCTAAAGCATACGCAAGCAGAAATTTCAATGTACAATGATGTTTTTAAAAAAAGGGTCAAAATGTGCTCCACTCGGGCTGAAAACGCTTGTTTGGAACATTTCCTTAATGTTGACTATAAATCATAAACTAAGCATTTTTCAGCTGAAATAATGAATGTAGTCCTCTTAATTCTTGCTTCTAAAGCATACGCAAGCAGAAATTTCAATGTACAATGATGTTTTTAAAAAAAACAGTCAAAATGTGCTCCACTCGGGCTGAAAACGCTGTTGGGGACATTTCATTAATGTTGACTATAAATCAAAAACTAAGCATTTTTCAGCTGAAATAATGAATGTAGTCCTCTTAATTCTTGCTTCTAAAGCATACGCAAGCAGAAATTTCAATGTACAATGATGTTTTTAAAAAAACAGTCAAAATGTGCTCCACTCGGGCTGAAAACGCTTGTTCGGAACATTTCCTTAATGTTGACTATAAATCATAAACTAAGCATTTTTCAGCTGAAATAATGAATGTAGTCCTCTTAATTCTTGCTTCTAAAGCATACGCAAGCAGAAATTTCAATGTACAATGATGTTTTTAAAAAAACAGTCAAAATGTGCTCCACTCGGGCTGAAAACACTTGTTTGGGACATGACATTAATGTTGACTATAAATCATAAACTAAGCATTTTTCAGCTGAAATAATGAATGTAGTCCTCTTAATTCTTGCTTCTAAAGCATACGCAAGCAGAAATTTCAATGTACAATGATGTTTTTAAAAAAACAGTCAAAATGTGCTCCACTCGGGCTGAAAACGCTGTTGGGGACATTTCATTAATGTTGACTACAAATCAAAAACTAAGCATTTTTCAGCTGAAATAATGAATGTAGTCCTCTTAATTCTTGCTTCTAAAGCATACGCAAGCAGAAATTTCAATGTACAATGATGTTTTTAAAAAAACAGTCAAAATGCGCTCCACTCGGGCTGAAAACGCTGTTGGGGACATTTCATTAATGTTGACTATAAATCATAAACTAAGCATTTTTCAGCTGAAATAATGAATGTAGTCCTCTTAATTCTTGCTTCTTAAGCATACGCAAGCAGAAATTTCAATGTACAATGATGTTTTTAAAAAAACGGTCAAAATGTGCTCCACTCGGGCTGAAAACGCTTGTTTGGGACATTACATTAATGTTGACTATAAATCATAAACTAAGCATTTTTCAGCTGAAATAATGAATGTAGTCCTCTTAATTCTTGCTTCTAAAGCATACGCAAGCAGAAATTTCAATGTACAATGATGTTTTTAAAAAAACAGTCAAAATGTGCTCCACTCGGGCTGAAAACGCTTGTTTGGGACATGACATTAATGTTGACTATAAATCATAAACTAAGCATTTTTCAGCTGAAATAATGAATGTAGTCCTCTTAATTCTTGCTTCTAAAGCATACGCAAGCAGAAATTTCAATGTACAATGATGTTTTTAAAAAAACGGTCAAAATGTGCTCCACTCGGGCTGAAAACGCTTGTTCGGAACATTTCCTTAATGTTGACTATAAATCATAAACTAAGCATTTTTCAGCTGAAATAATGAATGTAGTCCTCTTAATTCTTGCTTCTAAAGCATACGCAAGCAGAAATTTCAATGTACAATGATGTTTTTAAAAAAAACAGTCAAAATGCGCTCCACTCGGGCTGAAAACGCTGTTGGGGACATTTCATTAATGTTGACTATAAATCATAAACTAAGCATTTTTCAGCTGAAATAATGAATGTAGTCCTCTTAATTCTTGCTTCTAAAGCATACGCAAGCAGAAATTTCAATGTACAATGATGTTTTTAAAAAAACGGTCAAAATGTGCTCCACTCGGGCTGAAAACGCTTGTTCGGAACATTTCCTTAATGTTGACTATAAATCATAAACTAAGCATTTTTCAGCTGAAATAATGAATGTAGTCCTCTTAATTCTTGCTTCTAAAGCATACGCAAGCAGAAATTTCAATGTACAATGATGTTTTTAAAAAAAACAGTCAAAATGTGCTCCACTCGGGCTGAAAACGCTGTTGGGGACATTTCATTAATGTTGACTACAAATCAAAAACTAAGCATTTTTCAGCTGAAATAATGAATGTAGTCCTCTTAATTCTTGCTTCTAAAGCATTCGCAAGCAGAAATTTCAATGTACAATGATGTTTTTAAAAAAACAGTCAAAATGTGCTCCACTCGGGCTGAAAACGCTGTTGGGGACATTTCATTAATGTTGACTATAAATCATAAACTAAGCATTTTTCAGCTGAAATAATGAATGTAGTCCTCTTAATTCTTGCTTCTAAAGCATACGCAAGCAGAAATTTCAATGTACAATGATGTTTTTAAAAAAACGGTCAAAATGTGCTCCACTCGGGCTGAAAACGCTTGTTTGGGACATTACATTAATGTTGACTATAAATCATAAACTAAGCATTTTTCAGCTGAAATAATGAATGTAGTCCTCTTAATTCTTGCTTCTAAAGCATACGCAAACAGAAATTTCAATGTACAATGATGTTTTTTAAAAAACGGTCAAAATGCTCCACTCGGGCTGAAAACGCTTGTTCGGAACATTTCCTTAATGTTGACTATAAATCATAAACTAAGCATTTTTCAGCTGAAATAATGAATGTAGTCCTCTTAATTCTTGCTTCTAAAGCATACGCAAGCAGAAATTTCAATGTACAATGATGTTTTTAAAAAAACGGTCAAAATGTGCTCCACTCGGGCTGAAAACGCTTGTTTGGAACATTTCATTAATGTTGACTATAAATCATAAACTAAGCATTTTTCAGCTGAAATAATGAATGTAGTCCTCTTAATTCTTGCTTCTAAAGCATACGCAAGCAGAAATTTCAATGTACAATGATGTTTTTAAAAAAACAGTCAAAATGTGCTCCACTCGGGCTGAAAACGCTGTTGGGGACATTTCATTAATGTTGACTATAAATCATAAACTAAGCATTTTTCAGCTGAAATAATGAATGTAGTCCTCTTAATTCTTGCTTCTAAAGCATACGCAAGCAGAAATTTCAATGTACAATGATGTTTTTAAAAAAAACAGTCAAAATGCGCTCCACTCGGGCTGAAAACGCTGTTGGGGACATTTCATTAATGTTGACTATAAATCATAAACTAAGCATTTTTCAGCTGAAAGAATGAATGTAGTCCTCTTAATTCTTGCTTCTAAAGCATACGCAAGCAGAAATTTCAATGTACAATGATGTTTTTAAAAAAAACAGTCAAAATGCGCTCCACTCGGGCTGAAAACGCTGTTGGGGACATTTCATTAATGTTGACTATAAATCATAAACTAAGCATTTTTCAGCTGAAAGAATGAATGTAGTCCTCTTAATTCTTGCTTCTAAAGCATACGCAAGCAGAAATTTCAATGTACAATGATGTTTTTAAAAAAACGGTCAAAATGTGCTCCACTCGGGCTGAAAACGCTTGTTCGGAACATTTCCTTAATGTTGACTATAAATCATAAACTAAGCATTTTTCAGCTGAAATAATGAATGTAGTCCTCTTAATTCTTGCTTCTAAAGCATACGCAAGCAGAAATTTCAATGTACAATGATGTTTTTAAAAAAACAGTCAAAATGTGCTCCACTCGGGCTGAAAACGCTTGTTTGGGACATGACATTAATGTTGACTATAAATCATAAACTAAGCATTTTTCAGCTGAAATAATGAATGTAGTCCTCTTAATTCTTGCTTCTAAAGCATACGCAAGCAGAAATTTCAATGTACAATGATGTTTTTAAAAAAAACAGTCAAAATGTGCTCCACTCGGGCTGAAAACGCTGTTGGGGACATTTCATTAATGTTGACTACAAATCAAAAACTAAGCATTTTTCAGCTGAAATAATGAATGTAGTCCTCTTAATTCTTGCTTCTAAAGCATTCGCAAGCAGAAATTTCAATGTACAATGATGTTTTTAAAAAAACAGTCAAAATGTGCTCCACTCGGGCTGAAAACGCTGTTGGGGACATTTCATTAATGTTGACTATAAATCATAAACTAAGCATTTTTCAGCTGAAATAATGAATGTAGTCCTCTTAATTCTTGCTTCTAAAGCATACGCAAGCAGAAATTTCAATGTACAATGATGTTTTTAAAAAAACGGTCAAAATGTGCTCCACTCGGGCTGAGAACGCTTGTTTGGGACATTACATTAATGTTGACTATAAATCATAAACTAAGCATTTTTCAGCTGAAATAATGAATGTAGTCCTCTTAATTCTTGCTTCTAAAGCATACGCAAACAGAAATTTCAATGTACAATGATGTTTTTTAAAAAACGGTCAAAATGTGCTCCACTCGGGCTGAAAACGCTTGTTCGGAACATTTCCTTAATGTTGACTATAAATCATAAACTAAGCATTTTTCAGCTGAAATAATGAATGTAGTCCTCTTAATTCTTGCTTCTAAAGCATACGCAAGCAGAAATTTCAATGTACAATGATGTTTTTTAAAAAAACAGTCAAAATGCGCTCCACTCGGGCTGAAAACGCTGTTGGGGACATTTCATTAATGTTGACTACAAATCAAAAACTAAGCATTTTTCAGCTGAAATAATGAATGTAGTCCTCTTAATTCTTGCTTCTAAAGCATTCGCAAGCAGAAATTTCAATGTACAATGATGTTTTTAAAAAAAGGTCAAAATGTGCTCCACTCGGGCTGAAAACGCTTGTTTGGAACATTTCATTAATGTTGACTATAAATCATAAACTAAGCATTTTTCAGCTGAAATAATGAATGTAGTCCTCTTAATTCTTGCTTCTAAAGCATACGCAAGCAGAAATTTCAATGTACAATGATGTTTTTAAAAAAACGGTCAAAATGTGCTCCACTCGGGCTGAAAACGCTTGTTTGGGACATGACATTAATGTTGACTATAAATCATAAACTAAGCATTTTTCAGCTGAAATAATGAATGTAGTCCTCTTAATTCTTGCTTCTAAAGCATACGCAAGCAGAAATTTCAATGTACAATGATGTTTTTAAAAAAACAGTCAAAATGTGCTCCACTCGGGCTGAAAACGCTTGTTTGGGACATGACATTAATGTTGACTATAAATCATAAACTAAGCATTTTTCAGCTGAAATAATGAATGTAGTCCTCTTAATTCTTGCTTCTAAAGCATACGCAAGCAGAAATTTCAATGTACAATGATGTTTTTAAAAAAACAGTCAAAATGTGCTCCACTCGGGCTGAAAACGCTTGTTTGGGACATGACATTAATGTTGACTATAAATCATAAACTAAGCATTTTTCAGCTGAAATAATGAATGTAGTCCTCTTAATTCTTGCTTCTAAAGCATACGCAAGCAGAAATTTCAATGTACAATGATGTTTTTTAAAAAACGGTCAAAATGTGCTCCACTCGGGCTGAAAACGCTTGTTCGGAACATTTCCTTAATGTTGACTATAAATCATAAACTAAGCATTTTTCAGCTGAAATAATGAATGTAGTCCTCTTAATTCTTGCTTCTAAAGCATACGCAAGCAGAAATTTCAATGTACAATGATGTTTTTAAAAAAACGGTCAAAATGTGCTCCACTCGGGCTGAAAACGCTTGTTCGGAACATTTCCTTAATGTTGACTATAAATCATAAACTAAGCATTTTTCAGCTGAAATAATGAATGTAGTCCTCTTAATTCTTGCTTCTAAAGCATACGCAAGCAGAAATTTCAATGTACAATGATGTTTTTAAAAAAAACAGTCAAAATGTGCTCCACTCGGGCTGAAAACGCTGTTGGGGACATTTCATTAATGTTGACTACAAATCAAAAACTAAGCATTTTTCAGCTGAAATAATGAATGTAGTCCTCTTAATTCTTGCTTCTAAAGCATTCGCAAGCAGAAATTTCAATGTACAATGATGTTTTTAAAAAAACAGTCAAAATGTGCTCCACTCGGGCTGAAAACGCTGTTGGGGACATTTCATTAATGTTGACTATAAATCATAAACTAAGCATTTTTCAGCTGAAATAATGAATGTAGTCCTCTTAATTCTTGCTTCTAAAGCATACGCAAGCAGAAATTTCAATGTACAATGATGTTTTTAAAAAAACAGTCAAAATGTGCTCCACTCGGGCTGAAAACGCTTGTTTGGGACATGACATTAATGTTGACTATAAATCATAAACTAAGCATTTTTCAGCTGAAATAATGAATGTAGTCCTCTTAATTCTTGCTTCTAAAGCATACGCAAGCAGAAATTTCAATGTACAATGATGTTTTTAAAAAAACGGTCAAAATGTGCTCCACTCGGGCTGAAAACGCTTGTTTGGAACATTTCATTAATGTTGACTATAAATCATAAACTAAGCATTTTTCAGCTGAAATAATGAATGTAGTCCTCTTAATTCTTGCTTCTAAAGCATAAGCAAGCAGAAATTTTAATGTACAATGATGTTTTAAAAAAACAGTCAAAATGTGCTCCACTCGGGCTGAAAACGCTTGTTTGGGACATGACATTAATGTTGACTATAAATCATAAACTAAGCATTTTTCAGCTGAAATAATGAATGTAGTCCTCTTAATTCTTGCTTCTAAAGCATACGCAAGCAGAAATTTCAATGTACAATGATGTTTTTAAAAAAAGGGTCAAAATGTGCTCCACTCGGGCTGAAAACGCTTGTTTGGAACATTTCATTAATGTTGACTATAAATCATAAACTAAGCATTTTTCAGCTGAAATAATGAATGTAGTCCTCTTAATTCTCGCTTCTAAAGCATACGCAAGCAGAAATTTCAATGTACAATGATGTTTTTAAATAAACAGTCAAAATGTGCTCCACTCGGGCTGAAAACGCTTGTTTGGGACATGACATTAATGTTAACTATAAATCATAAACTAAGCATTTTTCAGCTGAAATAATGAATGTAGTCCTCTTAATTCTTGCTTCTAAAGCATACGCAAGCAGAAATTTCAATGTACAATGATGTTTTTAAAAAAAGGGTCAAAATGTGCTCCACTCGGGCTGGAAACGCTTGTTTGGAACATTTCATTAATGTTGACTATAAATCATAAACTAAGCATTTTTCAGCTGAAATAATGAATGTAGTCCTCTTAATTCTTGCTTCTAAAGCATACGCAAGCAGAAATTTCAATGTACAATGATGTTTTTAAAAAAAACAGTCAAAATGTGCTCCACTCGGGCTGAAAACGCTGTTGGGGACATTTCATTAATGTTGACTATAAATCAAAAACTAAGCATTTTTCAGCTGAAATAATGAATGTAGTCCTCTTAATTCTTGCTTCTAAAGCATACGCAAGCAGAAATTTCAATGTACAATGATGTTTTTAAAAAAACAGTCAAAATGTGCTCCACTCGGGCTGAAAACGCTGTTGGGGACATTTCATTAATGTTGACTATAAATCATAAACTAAGCATTTTTCAGCTGAAATAATGAATGTAGTCCTCTTAATTCTTGCTTCTAAAGCATACGCAAGCAGAAATTTCAATGTACAATGATGTTTTTAAAAAAACGGTCAAAATGTGCTCCACTCGGGCTGAAAACGCTTGTTTGGGACATTACATTAATGTTGACTATAAATCATAAACTAAGCATTTTTCAGCTGAAATAATGAATGTAGTCCTCCTAATTCTTGCTTCTAAAGCATACGCAAACAGAAATTTCAATGTACAATGATGTTTTTTAAAAAACGGTCAAAATGTGCTCCACTCGGGCTGAAAACGCTTGTTCGGAACATTTCCTTAATGTTGACTATAAATCATAAACTAAGCATTTTTCAGCTGAAATAATGAATGTAGTCCTCTTAATTCTTGCTTCTAAAGCATACGCAAGCAGAAATTTCAATGTACAATGATGTTTTTAAAAAAAACAGTCAAAATGCGCTCCACTCGGGCTGAAAACGCTGTTGGGGACATTTCATTAATGTTGACTATAAATCATAAACTAAGCATTTTTCAGCTGAAATAATGAATGTAGTCCTCTTAATTCTTGCTTCTAAAGCATACGCAAGCAGAAATTTCAATGTACAATGATGTTTTTAAAAAAACGGTCAAAATGTGCTCCACTCGGGCTGAAAACGCTTGTTTGGGACATTACATTAATGTTGACTATAAATCATAAACTAAGCATTTTTCAGCTGAAATAATGAATGTAGTCCTCTTAATTCTTGCTTCTAAAGCATACGCAAGCAGAAATTTCAATGTACAATGATGTTTTTAAAAAAACAGTCAAAATGTGCTCCACTCGGGCTGAAAACGCTTGTTTGGGACATGACATTAATGTTGACTATAAATCATAAACTAAGCATTTTTCAGCTGAAATAATGAATGTAGTCCTCTTAATTCTTGCTTCTAAAGCATACGCAAGCAGAAATTTCAATGTACAATGATGTTTTTAAAAAAACGGTCAAAATGTGCTCCACTCGTGCTGAAAACGCTTGTTTGGGACATTACATTAATGTTGACTATAAATCATAAACTAAGCATTTTTCAGCTGAAATAATGAATGTAGTCCTCTTAATTCTTGCTTCTAAAGCATACGCAAACAGAAATTTCAATGTACAATGATGTTTTTTAAAAAACGGTCAAAATGTGCTCCACTCGGGCTGAAAACGCTTGTTCGGAACATTTCCTTAATGTTGACTATAAATCAAAAACTAAGCATTTTTCAGCTGAAATAATGAATGTAGTCCTCTTAATTCTTGCTTCTAAAGCATTCGCAAGCAGAAATTTCAATGTACAATGATGTTTTTAAAAAAACAGTCAAAATGTGCTCCACTCGGGCTGAAAACGCTGTTGGGGACATTTCATTAATGTTGACTATAAATCATAAACTAAGCATTTTTCAGCTGAAATAATGAATGTAGTCCTCTTAATTCTTGCTTCTAAAGCATACGCAAGCAGAAATTTCAATGTACAATGATGTTTTTAAAAAAAACAGTCAAAATGTGCTCCACTCGGGCTGAAAACGCTGTTGGGGACATTTCATTAATGTTGACTATAAATCATAAACTAAGCATTTTTCAGCTGAAATAATGAATGTAGTCCTCTTAATTCTTGCTTCTAAAGCATACGCAAGCAGAAATTTCAATGTACAATGATGTTTTTAAAAAAAACAGTCAAAATGCGCTCCACTCGGGCTGAAAACGCTGTTGGGGACATTTCATTAATGTTGACTACAAATCAAAAACTAAGCATTTTTCAGCTGAAATAATGAATGTAGTCCTCTTAATTCTTGCTTCTAAAGCATACGCAAGCAGAAATTTCAATGTACAATGATGTTTTTAAAAAAAACAGTCAAAATGCGCTCCACTCGGGCTGAAAACGCTGTTGGGGACATTTCATTAATGTTGACTACAAATCAAAAACTAAGCATTTTTCAGCTGAAATAATGAATGTAGTCCTCTTAATTCTTGCTTCTAAAGCATACGCAAGCAGAAATTTCAATGTACAATGATGTTTTTAAAAAAAGGGTCAAAATGTGCTCCACTCGGGCTGAAAACGCTTGTTTGGAACATTTCATTAATGTTGACTATAAATCATAAACTAAGCATTTTTCAGCTGAAATAATGAATGTAGTCCTCTTAATTCTTGCTTCTAAAGCATACGCAAGCAGAAATTTCAATGTACAATGATGTTTTTAAAAAAACAGTCAAAATGTGCTCCACTCGGGCTGAAAACGCTTGTTTGGGACATGACATTAATGTTGACTATAAATCATAAACTAAGCATTTTTCAGCTGAAATAATGAATGTAGTCCTCTTAATTCTTGCTTCTAAAGCATACGCAAGCAGAAATTTCAATGTACAATGATGTTTTTAAAAAAACAGTCAAAATGTGCTCCACTCGGGCTGAAAACGCTTGTTTGGGACATGACATTAATGTTGACTATAAATCATAAACTAAGCATTTTTCAGCTGAAATAATGAATGTAGTCCTCTTAATTCTTGCTTCTAAAGCATACGCAAGCAGAAATTTCAATGTACAATGATGTTTTTAAAAAAAGGGTCAAAATGTGCTCCACTCGGGCTGAAAACGCTTGTTTGGAACATTTCATTAATGTTGACTATAAATCATAAACTAAGCATTTTTCAGCTGAAATAATGAATGTAGTCCTCTTAATTCTTGCTTCTAAAGCATACGCAAGCAGAAATTTCAATGTACAATGATGTTTTTAAAAAAACAGTCAAAATGTGCTCCACTCGGGCTGAAAACGCTTGTTTGGGACATGACATTAATGTTGACTATAAATCATAAACTAAGCATTTTTCAGCTGAAATAATGAATGTAGTCCTCTTAATTCTTGCTTCTAAAGCATACGCAAGCAGAAATTTCAATGTACAATGATGTTTTTAAAAAAAGGGTCAAAATGTGCTCCACTCGGGCTGAAAACGCTTGTTTGGAACATTTCCTTAATGTTGACTATAAATCATAAACTAAGCATTTTTCAGCTGAAATAATGAATGTAGTCCTCTTAATTCTTGCTTCTAAAGCATACGCAAGCAGAAATTTCAATGTACAATGATGTTTTTAAAAAAACAGTCAAAATGTGCTCCACTCGGGCTGAAAACGCTGTTGGGGACATTTCATTAATGTTGACTACAAATCAAAAACTAAGCATTTTTCAGCTGAAATAATGAATGTAGTCCTCTTAATTCTTGCTTCTAAAGCATTCGCAAGCAGAAATTTCAATGTACAATGATGTTTTTAAAAAAACAGTCAAAATGTGCTCCACTCGGGCTGAAAATGCTGTTGGGGACATTTCATTAATGTTGACTATAAATCATAAACTAAGCATTTTTCAGCTGAAATAATGAATGTAGTCCTCTTAATTCTTGCTTCTAAAGCATACGCAAGCAGAAATTTCAATGTACAATGATGTTTTTAAAAAAACGGTCAAAATGTGCTCCACTCGGGCTGAAAACGCTTGTTTGGGACATTACATTAATGTTGACTATAAATCATAAACTAAGCATTTTTCAGCTGAAATAATGAATGTAGTCCTCTTAATTCTTGCTTCTAAAGCATACGCAAACAGAAATTTCAATGTACAATGATGTTTTTTAAAAAACGGTCAAAATGTGCTCCACTCGGGCTGAAAACGCTTGTTTGGAACATTTCATTAATGTTGACTATAAATCATAAACTAAGCATTTTTCAGCTGAAATAATGAATGTAGTCCTCTTAATTCTTGCTTCTAAAGCATACGCAAGCAGAAATTTCAATGTACAATGATGTTTTTAAAAAAACAGTCAAAATGTGCTCCACTCGGGCTGAAAACGCTTGTTTGGGACATGACATTAATGTTGACTATAAATCATAAACTAAGCATTTTTCAGCTGAAATAATGAAGGTAGTCCTCTTAATTCTTGCTTCTAAAGCATACGCAAGCAGAAATTTCAATGTACAATGATGTTTTTAAAAAAAGGGTCAAAATGTGCTCCACTCGGGCTGAAAACGCTTGTTTGGAACATTTCCTTAATGTTGACTATAAATCATAAACTAAGCATTTTTCAGCTGAAATAATGAATGTAGTCCTCTTAATTCTTGCTTCTAAAGCATACGCAAGCAGAAATTTCAATGTACAATGATGTTTTTAAAAAAAGGGTCAAAATGTGCTCCACTCGGGCTGAAAACGCTTGTTTGGAACATTTCATTAATGTTGACTATAAATCATAAACTAAGCATTTTTCAGCTGAAATAATGAATGTAGTCCTCTTAATTCTTGCTTCTAAAGCATACGCAAGCAGAAATTTCAATGTACAATGATGTTTTTAAAAAAACAGTCAAAATGTGCTCCACTCGGGCTGAAAACGCTTGTTTGGGACATGACATTAATGTTGACTATAAATCATAAACTAAGCATTTTTCAGCTGAAATAATGAATGTAGTCCTCTTAATTCTTGCTTCTAAAGCATACGCAAGCAGAAATTTCAATGTACAATGATGTTTTTAAAAAAAGGGTCAAAATGTGCTCCACTCGGGCTGAAAACGCTTGTTTGGAACATTTCCTTAATGTTGACTATAAATCATAAACTAAGCATTTTTCAGCTGAAATAATGAATGTAGTCCTCTTAATTCTTGCTTCTAAAGCATACGCAAGCAGAAATTTCAATGTACAATGATGTTTTTAAAAAAACAGTCAAAATGTGCTCCACTCGGGCTGAAAACGCTTGTTTGGGACATGACATTAATGTTGACTATAAATCATAAACTAAGCATTTTTCAGCTGAAATAATGAATGTAGTCCTCTTAATTCTTGCTTCTAAAGCATACGCAAGCAGAAATTTCAATGTACAATGATGTTTTTAAAAAAACAGTCAAAATGTGCTCCACTCGGGCTGAAAACGCTGTTGGGGACATTTCATTAATGTTGACTATAAATCATAAACTAAGCATTTTTCAGCTGAAATAATGAATGTAGTCCTCTTAATTCTTGCTTCTAAAGCATACGCAAGCAGAAATTTCAATGTACAATGATGTTTTTAAAAAAACAGTCAAAATGTGCTCCACTCGGGCTGAAAACGCTGTTGGGGACATTTCATTAATGTTGACTATAAATCATAAACTAAGCATTTTTCAGCTGAAATAATGAATGTAGTCCTCTTAATTCTTGCTTCTAAAGCATACGCAAGCAGAAATTTCAATGTACAATGATGTTTTTAAAAAAACAGTCAAAATGTGCTCCACTCTGGCTGAAAACGCTTGTTTGGGACATTACATTAATGTTGACTATAAATCATAAACTAAGCATTTTTCAGCTGAAATAATGAATGTAGTCCTCTTAATTCTTGCTTCTAAAGCATACGCAAACAGAAATTTCAATGTACAATGATGTTTTTAAAAAAACGGTCAAAATGTGCTCCACTCGGGCTGAAAACGCTTGTTCGGAACATTTCCTTAATGTTGACTATAAATCATAAACTAAGCATTTTTCAGCTGAAATAATGAATGTAGTCCTCTTAATTCTTGCTTCTAAAGCATACGCAAGCAGAAATTTCAATGTACAATGATGTTTTTAAAAAAAACAGTCAAAATGCGCTCCACTCGGGCTGAAAACGCTGTTGGGGACATTTCATTAATGTTGACTATAAATCATAAACTAAGCATTTTTCAGCTGAAATAATGAATGTAGTCCTCTTAATTCTTGCTTCTAAAGCATACGCAAGCAGAAATTTCAATGTACAATGATGTTTTTAAAAAAAACAGTCAAAATGCGCTCCACTCGGGCTGAAAACGCTGTTGGGGACATTTCATTAATGTTGACTACAAATCAAAAACTAAGCATTTTTCAGCTGAAATAATGAATGTAGTCCTCTTAATTCTTGCTTCTAAAGCATACGCAAGCAGAAATTTCAATGTACAATGATGTTTTTAAAAAAAACAGTCAAAATGTGCTCCACTCGGGCTGAAAACGCTGTTGGGGACATTTCATTAATGTTGACTACAAATCAAAAACTAAGCATTTTTCAGCTGAAATAATGAATGTAGTCCTCTTAATTCTTGCTTCTAAAGCATTCGCAAGCAGAAATTTCAATGTACAATGATGTTTTTAAAAAAACAGTCAAAATGTGCTCCACTCGGGCTGAAAACGCTGTTGGGGACATTTCATTAATGTTGACTATAAATCATAAACTAAGCATTTTTCAGCTGAAATAATGAATGTAGTCCTCTTAATTCTTGCTTCTAAAGCATACGCAAGCAGAAATTTCAATGTACAATGATGTTTTTAAAAAAACAGTCAAAATGTGCTCCACTCGGGCTGAAAACGCTTGTTTGGGACATGACATTAATGTTGACTATAAATCATAAACTAAGCATTTTTCAGCTGAAATAATGAATGTAGTCCTCTTAATTCTTGCTTCTAAAGCATACGCAAGCAGAAATTTCAATGTACAATGATGTTTTTAAAAAAACGGTCAAAATGTGCTCCACTCGGGCTGAAAACGCTTGTTCGGAACATTTCCTTAATGTTGACTATAAATCATAAACTAAGCATTTTTCAGCTGAAATAATGAATGTAGTCCTCTTAATTCTTGCTTCTAAAGCATACGCAAGCAGAAATTTCAATGTACAATGATGTTTTTAAAAAAAACAGTCAAAATGCGCTCCACTCGGGCTGAAAACGCTGTTGGGGACATTTCATTAATGTTGACTATAAATCATAAACTAAGCATTTTTCAGCTGAAATAATGAATGTAGTCCTCTTAATTCTTGCTTCTAAAGCATACGCAAGCAGAAATTTCAATGTACAATGATGTTTTTAAAAAAACGGTCAAAATGCGCTCCACTCGGGCTGAAAACGCTGTTGGGGACATTTCATTAATGTTGACTACAAATCAAAAACTAAGCATTTTTCAGCTGAAATAATGAATGTAGTCCTCTTAATTCTTGCTTCTAAAGCATACGCAAGCAGAAATTTCAATGTACAATGATGTTTTTAAAAAAAGGGTCAAAATGTGCTCCACTCGGGCTGAAAACGCTTGTTTGGAACATTTCATTAATGTTGACTATAAATCATAAACTAAGCATTTTTCAGCTGAAATAATGAATGTAGTCCTCTTAATTCTTGCTTCTAAAGCATACGCAAGCAGAAATTTCAATGTACAATGATGTTTTTAAAAAAACAGTCAAAATGTGCTCCACTCGGGCTGAAAACGCTTGTTTGGGACATGACATTAATGTTGACTATAAATCATAAACTAAGCATTTTTCAGCTGAAATAATGAATGTAGTCCTCTTAATTCTTGCTTCTAAAGCATACGCAAGCAGAAATTTCAATGTACAATGATGTTTTTAAAAAAACAGTCAAAATGTGCTCCACTCGGGCTGAAAACGCTTGTTTGGGACATGACATTAATGTTGACTATAAATCATAAACTAAGCATTTTTCAGCTGAAATAATGAATGTAGTCCTCTTAATTCTTGCTTCTAAAGCATACGCAAGCAGAAATTTCAATGTACAATGATGTTTTTAAAAAAAGGGTCAAAATGTGCTCCACTCGGGCTGAAAACGCTTGTTTGGAACATTTCCTTAATGTTGACTATAAATCATAAACTAAGCATTTTTCAGCTGAAATAATGAATGTAGTCCTCTTAATTCTTGCTTCTAAAGCATACGCAAGCAGAAATTTCAATGTACAATGATGTTTTTAAAAAAACAGTCAAAATGTGCTCCACTCGGGCTGAAAACGCTGTTGGGGACATTTCATTAATGTTGACTACAAATCAAAAACTAAGCATTTTTCAGCTGAAATAATGAATGTAGTCCTCTTAATTCTTGCTTCTAAAGCATTCGCAAGCAGAAATTTCAATGTACAATGATGTTTTTAAAAAAACAGTCAAAATGTGCTCCACTCGGGCTGAAAATGCTGTTGGGGACATTTCATTAATGTTGACTATAAATCATAAACTAAGCATTTTTCAGCTGAAATAATGAATGTAGTCCTCTTAATTCTTGCTTCTAAAGCATACGCAAGCAGAAATTTCAATGTACAATGATGTTTTTAAAAAAACGATCAAAATGTGCTCCACTCGGGCTGAAAACGCTTGTTTGGGACATTACATTAATGTTGACTATAAATCATAAACTAAGCATTTTTCAGCTGAAATAATGAATGTAGTCCTCTTAATTCTTGCTTCTAAAGCATACGCAAACAGAAATTTCAATGTACAATGATGTTTTTTAAAAAACGGTCAAAATGTGCTCCACTCGGGCTGAAAACGCTTGTTTGGAACATTTCATTAATGTTGACTATAAATCATAAACTAAGCATTTTTCAGCTGAAATAATGAATGTAGTCCTCTTAATTCTTGCTTCTAAAGCATACGCAAGCAGAAATTTCAATGTACAATGATGTTTTTAAAAAAACAGTCAAAATGTGCTCCACTCGGGCTGAAAACGCTTGTTTGGGACATGACATTAATGTTGACTATAAATCATAAACTAAGCATTTTTCAGCTGAAATAATGAATGTAGTCCTCTTAATTCTTGCTTCTAAAGCATACGCAAGCAGAAATTTCAATGTACAATGATGTTTTTAAAAAAAGGGTCAAAATGTGCTCCACTCGGGCTGAAAACGCTTGTTTGGAACATTTCCTTAATGTTGACTATAAATCATAAACTAAGCATTTTTCAGCTGAAATAATGAATGTAGTCCTCTTAATTCTTGCTTCTAAAGCATACGCAAGCAGAAATTTCAATGTACAATGATGTTTTTAAAAAAAGGGTCAAAATGTGCTCCACTCGGGCTGAAAACGCTTGTTTGGAACATTTCATTAATGTTGACTATAAATCATAAACTAAGCATTTTTCAGCTGAAATAATGAATGTAGTCCTCTTAATTCTTGCTTCTAAAGCATACGCAAGCAGAAATTTCAATGTACAATGATGTTTTTAAAAAAACAGTCAAAATGTGCTCCACTCGGGCTGAAAACGCTTGTTTGGGACATGACATTAATGTTGACTATAAATCATAAACTAAGCATTTTTCAGCTGAAATAATGAATGTAGTCCTCTTAATTCTTGCTTCTAAAGCATACGCAAGCAGAAATTTCAATGTACAATGATGTTTTTAAAAAAAGGGTCAAAATGTGCTCCACTCGGGCTGAAAACGCTTGTTTGGAACATTTCCTTAATGTTGACTATAAATCATAAACTAAGCATTTTTCAGCTGAAATAATGAATGTAGTCCTCTTAATTCTTGCTTCTAAAGCATACGCAAGCAGAAATTTCAATGTACAATGATGTTTTTAAAAAAACAGTCAAAATGTGCTCCACTCGGGCTGAAAACGCTTGTTTGGGACATGACATTAATGTTGACTATAAATCATAAACTAAGCATTTTTCAGCTGAAATAATGAATGTAGTCCTCTTAATTCTTGCTTCTAAAGCATACGCAAGCAGAAATTTCAATGTACAATGATGTTTTTAAAAAAACAGTCAAAATGTGCTCCACTCGGGCTGAAAACGCTGTTGGGGACATTTCATTAATGTTGACTATAAATCATAAACTAAGCATTTTTCAGCTGAAATAATGAATGTAGTCCTCTTAATTCTTGCTTCTAAAGCATACGCAAGCAGAAATTTCAATGTACAATGATGTTTTTAAAAAAACAGTCAAAATGTGCTCCACTCGGGCTGAAAACGCTGTTGGGGACATTTCATTAATGTTGACTATAAATCATAAACTAAGCATTTTTCAGCTGAAATAATGAATGTAGTCCTCTTAATTCTTGCTTCTAAAGCATACGCAAGCAGAAATTTCAATGTACAATGATGTTTTTAAAAAAACAGTCAAAATGTGCTCCACTCTGGCTGAAAACGCTTGTTTGGGACATTACATTAATGTTGACTATAAATCATAAACTAAGCATTTTTCAGCTGAAATAATGAATGTAGTCCTCTTAATTCTTGCTTCTAAAGCATACGCAAACAGAAATTTCAATGTACAATGATGTTTTTAAAAAAACGGTCAAAATGTGCTCCACTCGGGCTGAAAACGCTTGTTCGGAACATTTCCTTAATGTTGACTATAAATCATAAACTAAGCATTTTTCAGCTGAAATAATGAATGTAGTCCTCTTAATTCTTGCTTCTAAAGCATACGCAAGCAGAAATTTCAATGTACAATGATGTTTTTAAAAAAAACAGTCAAAATGCGCTCCACTCGGGCTGAAAACGCTGTTGGGGACATTTCATTAATGTTGACTATAAATCATAAACTAAGCATTTTTCAGCTGAAATAATGAATGTAGTCCTCTTAATTCTTGCTTCTAAAGCATACGCAAGCAGAAATTTCAATGTACAATGATGTTTTTAAAAAAAACAGTCAAAATGCGCTCCACTCGGGCTGAAAACGCTGTTGGGGACATTTCATTAATGTTGACTACAAATCAAAAACTAAGCATTTTTCAGCTGAAATAATGAATGTAGTCCTCTTAATTCTTGCTTCTAAAGCATACGCAAGCAGAAATTTCAATGTACAATGATGTTTTTAAAAAAAACAGTCAAAATGTGCTCCACTCGGGCTGAAAACGCTGTTGGGGACATTTCATTAATGTTGACTACAAATCAAAAACTAAGCATTTTTCAGCTGAAATAATGAATGTAGTCCTCTTAATTCTTGCTTCTAAAGCATTCGCAAGCAGAAATTTCAATGTACAATGATGTTTTTAAAAAAACAGTCAAAATGTGCTCCACTCGGGCTGAAAACGCTGTTGGGGACATTTCATTAATGTTGACTATAAATCATAAACTAAGCATTTTTCAGCTGAAATAATGAATGTAGTCCTCTTAATTCTTGCTTCTAAAGCATACGCAAGCAGAAATTTCAATGTACAATGATGTTTTTAAAAAAACAGTCAAAATGTGCTCCACTCGGGCTGAAAACGCTTGTTTGGGACATGACATTAATGTTGACTATAAATCATAAACTAAGCATTTTTCAGCTGAAATAATGAATGTAGTCCTCTTAATTCTTGCTTCTAAAGCATACGCAAGCAGAAATTTCAATGTACAATGATGTTTTTAAAAAAACGGTCAAAATGTGCTCCACTCGGGCTGAAAACGCTTGTTCGGAACATTTCCTTAATGTTGACTATAAATCATAAACTAAGCATTTTTCAGCTGAAATAATGAATGTAGTCCTCTTAATTCTTGCTTCTAAAGCATACGCAAGCAGAAATTTCAATGTACAATGATGTTTTTAAAAAAAACAGTCAAAATGCGCTCCACTCGGGCTGAAAACGCTGTTGGGGACATTTCATTAATGTTGACTATAAATCATAAACTAAGCATTTTTCAGCTGAAATAATGAATGTAGTCCTCTTAATTCTTGCTTCTAAAGCATACGCAAGCAGAAATTTCAATGTACAATGATGTTTTTAAAAAAACGGTCAAAATGTGCTCCACTCGGGCTGAAAACGCTTGTTCGGAACATTTCCTTAATGTTGACTATAAATCATAAACTAAGCATTTTTCAGCTGAAATAATGAATGTAGTCCTCTTAATTCTTGCTTCTAAAGCATACGCAAGCAGAAATTTCAATGTACAATGATGTTTTTAAAAAAAACAGTCAAAATGTGCTCCACTCGGGCTGAAAACGCTGTTGGGGACATTTCATTAATCTTGACTACAAATCAAAAACTAAGCATTTTTCAGCTGAAATAATGAATGTAGTCCTCTTAATTCTTGCTTCTAAAGCATTCGCAAGCAGAAATTTCAATGTACAATGATGTTTTTAAAAAAACAGTCAAAATGTGCTCCACTCGGGCTGAAAACGCTTGTTTGGGACATTACATTAATGTTGACTATAAATCATAAACTAAGCATTTTTCAGCTGAAATAATGAATGTAGTCCTCTTAATTCTTGCTTCTAAAGCATACGCAAGCAGAAATTTCAATGTACAATGATGTTTTTAAAAAAACAGTCAAAATGTGCTCCACTCGGGCTGAAAACGCTTGTTTGGGACATGACATTAATGTTGACTATAAATCATAAACTAAGCATTTTTCAGCTGAAATAATGAATGTAGTCCTCTTAATTCTTGCTTCTAAAGCATACGCAAGCAGAAATTTCAATGTACAATGATGTTTTTAAAAAAAGGGTCAAAATGTGCTCCACTCGGGCTGAAAACGCTTGTTTGGAACATTTCCTTAATGTTGACTATAAATCATAAACTAAGCATTTTTCAGCTGAAATAATGAATGTAGTCCTCTTAATTCTTGCTTCTAAAGCATACGCAAGCAGAAATTTCAATGTACAATGATGTTTTTAAAAAAAGGGTCAAAATGTGCTCCACTCGGGCTGAAAACGCTTGTTTGGAACATTTCATTAATGTTGACTATAAATCATAAACTAAGCATTTTTCAGCTGAAATAATGAATGTAGTCCTCTTAATTCTTGCTTCTAAAGCATACGCAAGCAGAAATTTCAATGTACAATGATGTTTTTAAAAAAACAGTCAAAATGTGCTCCACTCGGGCTGAAAACGCTTGTTTGGGACATGACATTAATGTTGACTATAAATCATAAACTAAGCATTTTTCAGCTGAAATAATGAATGTAGTCCTCTTAATTCTTGCTTCTAAAGCATACGCAAGCAGAAATTTCAATGTACAATGATGTTTTTAAAAAAACAGTCAAAATGTGCTCCACTCGGGCTGAAAACGCTGTTGGGGACATTTCATTAATGTTGACTATAAATCATAAACTAAGCATTTTTCAGCTGAAATAATGAATGTAGTCCTCTTAATTCTTGCTTCTAAAGCATACGCAAGCAGAAATTTCAATGTACAATGATGTTTTTAAAAAAACAGTCAAAATGTGCTCCACTCGGGCTGAAAACGCTGTTGGGGACATTTCATTAATGTTGACTATAAATCATAAACTAAGCATTTTTCAGCTGAAATAATGAATGTAGTCCTCTTAATTCTTGCTTCTAAAGCATACGCAAGCAGAAATTTCAATGTACAATGATGTTTTTAAAAAAACAGTCAAAATGTGCTCCACTCTGGCTGAAAACGCTTGTTTGGGACATTACATTAATGTTGACTATAAATCATAAACTAAGCATTTTTCAGCTGAAATAATGAATGTAGTCCTCTTAATTCTTGCTTCTAAAGCATACGCAAACAGAAATTTCAATGTACAATGATGTTTTTAAAAAAACGGTCAAAATGTGCTCCACTCGGGCTGAAAACGCTTGTTCGGAACATTTCCTTAATGTTGACTATAAATCATAAACTAAGCATTTTTCAGCTGAAATAATGAATGTAGTCCTCTTAATTCTTGCTTCTAAAGCATACGCAAGCAGAAATTTCAATGTACAATGATGTTTTTAAAAAAAACAGTCAAAATGCGCTCCACTCGGGCTGAAAACGCTGTTGGGGACATTTCATTAATGTTGACTATAAATCATAAACTAAGCATTTTTCAGCTGAAATAATGAATGTAGTCCTCTTAATTCTTGCTTCTAAAGCATACGCAAGCAGAAATTTCAATGTACAATGATGTTTTTAAAAAAAACAGTCAAAATGCGCTCCACTCGGGCTGAAAACGCTGTTGGGGACATTTCATTAATGTTGACTACAAATCAAAAACTAAGCATTTTTCAGCTGAAATAATGAATGTAGTCCTCTTAATTCTTGCTTCTAAAGCATACGCAAGCAGAAATTTCAATGTACAATGATGTTTTTAAAAAAAACAGTCAAAATGTGCTCCACTCGGGCTGAAAACGCTGTTGGGGACATTTCATTAATGTTGACTACAAATCAAAAACTAAGCATTTTTCAGCTGAAATAATGAATGTAGTCCTCTTAATTCTTGCTTCTAAAGCATTCGCAAGCAGAAATTTCAATGTACAATGATGTTTTTAAAAAAACAGTCAAAATGTGCTCCACTCGGGCTGAAAACGCTGTTGGGGACATTTCATTAATGTTGACTATAAATCATAAACTAAGCATTTTTCAGCTGAAATAATGAATGTAGTCCTCTTAATTCTTGCTTCTAAAGCATACGCAAGCAGAAATTTCAATGTACAATGATGTTTTTAAAAAAACAGTCAAAATGTGCTCCACTCGGGCTGAAAACGCTTGTTTGGGACATGACATTAATGTTGACTATAAATCATAAACTAAGCATTTTTCAGCTGAAATAATGAATGTAGTCCTCTTAATTCTTGCTTCTAAAGCATACGCAAGCAGAAATTTCAATGTACAATGATGTTTTTAAAAAAAGGGTCAAAATGTGCTCCACTCGGGCTGAAAACGCTTGTTTGGAACATTTCCTTAATGTTGACTATAAATCATAAACTAAGCATTTTTCAGCTGAAATAATGAATGTAGTCCTCTTAATTCTTGCTTCTAAAGCATACGCAAGCAGAAATTTCAATGTACAATGATGTTTTTAAAAAAACAGTCAAAATGTGCTCCACTCGGGCTGAAAACGCTGTTGGGGACATTTCATTAATGTTGACTACAAATCAAAAACTAAGCATTTTTCAGCTGAAATAATGAATGTAGTCCTCTTAATTCTTGCTTCTAAAGCATTCGCAAGCAGAAATTTCAATGTACAATGATGTTTTTAAAAAAACAGTCAAAATGTGCTCCACTCGGGCTGAAAACGCTGTTGGGGACATTTCATTAATGTTGACTATAAATCATAAACTAAGCATTTTTCAGCTGAAATAATGAATGTAGTCCTCTTAATTCTTGCTTCTAAAGCATACGCAAGCAGAAATTTCAATGTACAATGATGTTTTTAAAAAAACGGTCAAAATGTGCTCCACTCGGGCTGAAAACGCTTGTTTGGGACATTACATTAATGTTGACTATAAATCATAAACTAAGCATTTTTCAGCTGAAATAATGAATGTAGTCCTCTTAATTCTTGCTTCTAAAGCATACGCAAACAGAAATTTCAATGTACAATGATGTTTTTTAAAAAACGGTCAAAATGTGCTCCACTCGGGCTGAAAACGCTTGTTTGGAACATTTCATTAATGTTGACTATAAATCATAAACTAAGCATTTTTCAGCTGAAATAATGAATGTAGTCCTCTTAATTCTTGCTTCTAAAGCATACGCAAGCAGAAATTTCAATGTACAATGATGTTTTTAAAAAAACAGTCAAAATGTGCTCCACTCGGGCTGAAAACGCTTGTTTGGGACATGACATTAATGTTGACTATAAATCATAAACTAAGCATTTTTCAGCTGAAATAATGAATGTAGTCCTCTTAATTCTTGCTTCTAAAGCATACGCAAGCAGAAATTTCAATGTACAATGATGTTTTTAAAAAAAGGGTCAAAATGTGCTCCACTCGGGCTGAAAACGCTTGTTTGGAACATTTCCTTAATGTTGACTATAAATCATAAACTAAGCATTTTTCAGCTGAAATAATGAATGTAGTCCTCTTAATTCTTGCTTCTAAAGCATACGCAAGCAGAAATTTCAATGTACAATGATGTTTTTAAAAAAAGGGTCAAAATGTGCTCCACTCGGGCTGAAAACGCTTGTTTGGAACATTTCATTAATGTTGACTATAAATCATAAACTAAGCATTTTTCAGCTGAAATAATGAATGTAGTCCTCTTAATTCTTGCTTCTAAAGCATACGCAAGCAGAAATTTCAATGTACAATGATGTTTTTAAAAAAACAGTCAAAATGTGCTCCACTCGGGCTGAAAACGCTTGTTTGGGACATGACATTAATGTTGACTATAAATCATAAACTAAGCATTTTTCAGCTGAAATAATGAATGTAGTCCTCTTAATTCTTGCTTCTAAAGCATACGCAAGCAGAAATTTCAATGTACAATGATGTTTTTAAAAAAAGGGTCAAAATGTGCTCCACTCGGGCTGAAAACGCTTGTTTGGAACATTTCCTTAATGTTGACTATAAATCATAAACTAAGCATTTTTCAGCTGAAATAATGAATGTAGTCCTCTTAATTCTTGCTTCTAAAGCATACGCAAGCAGAAATTTCAATGTACAATGATGTTTTTAAAAAAACAGTCAAAATGTGCTCCACTCGGGCTGAAAACGCTTGTTTGGGACATGACATTAATGTTGACTATAAATCATAAACTAAGCATTTTTCAGCTGAAATAATGAATGTAGTCCTCTTAATTCTTGCTTCTAAAGCATACGCAAGCAGAAATTTCAATGTACAATGATGTTTTTAAAAAAACAGTCAAAATGTGCTCCACTCGGGCTGAAAACGCTGTTGGGGACATTTCATTAATGTTGACTATAAATCATAAACTAAGCATTTTTCAGCTGAAATAATGAATGTAGTCCTCTTAATTCTTGCTTCTAAAGCATACGCAAGCAGAAATTTCAATGTACAATGATGTTTTTAAAAAAACAGTCAAAATGTGCTCCACTCGGGCTGAAAACGCTTGTTTGGGACATTACATTAATGTTGACTATAAATCATAAACTAAGCATTTTTCAGCTGAAATAATGAATGTAGTCCTCTTAATTCTTGCTTCTAAAGCATACGCAAACAGAAATTTCAATGTACAATGATGTTTTTAAAAAAACGGTCAAAATGTGCTCCACTCGGGCTGAAAACGCTTGTTCGGAACATTTCCTTAATGTTGACTATAAATCATAAACTAAGCATTTTTCAGCTGAAATAATGAATGTAGTCCTCTTAATTCTTGCTTCTAAAGCATACGCAAGCAGAAATTTCAATGTACAATGATGTTTTTAAAAAAAACAGTCAAAATGCGCTCCACTCGGGCTGAAAACGCTGTTGGGGACATTTCATTAATGTTGACTATAAATCATAAACTAAGCATTTTTCAGCTGAAATAATGAATGTAGTCCTCTTAATTCTTGCTTCTAAAGCATACGCAAGCAGAAATTTCAATGTACAATGATGTTTTTAAAAAAAAACAGTCAAAATGCGCTCCACTCGGGCTGAAAACGCTGTTGGGGACATTTCATTAATGTTGACTACAAATCAAAACCTAAGCATTTTTCAGCTGAAATAATGAATGTAGTCCTCTTAATTCTTGCTTCTAAAGCATACGCAAGCAGAAATTTCAATGTACAATGATGTTTTTAAAAAAAACAGTCAAAATGTGCTCCACTCGGGCTGAAAACGCTGTTGGGGACATTTCATTAATGTTGACTACAAATCAAAAACTAAGCATTTTTCAGCTGAAATAATGAATGTAGTCCTCTTAATTCTTGCTTCTAAAGCATTCGCAAGCAGAAATTTCAATGTACAATGATGTTTTTAAAAAAACAGTCAAAATGTGCTCCACTCGGGCTGAAAACGCTGTTGGGGACATTTCATTAATGTTGACTATAAATCATAAACTAAGCATTTTTCAGCTGAAATAATGAATGAAGTCCTCTTAATTCTTGCTTCTAAAGCATACGCAAGCAGAAATTTCAATGTACAATGATGTTTTTAAAAAAACAGTCAAAATGTGCTCCACTCGGGCTGAAAACGCTTGTTTGGGACATGACATTAATGTTGACTATAAATCATAAACTAAGCATTTTTCAGCTGAAATAATGAATGTAGTCCTCTTAATTCTTGCTTCTAAAGCATACGCAAGCAGAAATTTCAATGTACAATGATGTTTTTAAAAAAACGGTCAAAATGTGCTCCACTCGGGCTGAAAACGCTTGTTCGGAACATTTCCTTAATGTTGACTATAAATCATAAACTAAGCATTTTTCAGCTGAAATAATGAATGTAGTCCTCTTAATTCTTGCTTCTAAAGCATACGCAAGCAGAAATTTCAATGTACAATGATGTTTTTAAAAAAAACAGTCAAAATGCGCTCCACTCGGGCTGAAAACGCTGTTGGGGACATTTCATTAATGTTGACTATAAATCATAAACTAAGCATTTTTCAGCTGAAATAATGAATGTAGTCCTCTTAATTCTTGCTTCTAAAGCATACGCAAGCAGAAATTTCAATGTACAATGATGTTTTTAAAAAAAGGGTCAAAATGTGCTCCACTCGGGCTGAAAACGCTTGTTCGGAACATTTCCTTAATGTTGACTATAAATCATAAACTAAGCATTTTTCAGCTGAAATAATGAATGTAGTCCTCTTAATTCTTGCTTCTAAAGCATACGCAAGCAGAAATTTCAATGTACAATGATGTTTTTAAAAAAAACAGTCAAAATGTGCTCCACTCGGGCTGAAAACGCTGTTGGGGACATTTCATTAATGTTGACTACAAATCAAAAACTAAGCATTTTTCAGCTGAAATAATGAATGTAGTCCTCTTAATTCTTGCTTCTAAAGCATTCGCAAGCAGAAATTTCAATGTACAATGATGTTTTTAAAAAAACAGTCAAAATGTGCTCCACTCGGGCTGAAAACGCTGTTGGGGACATTTCATTAATGTTGACTATAAATCATAAACTAAGCATTTTTCAGCTGAAATAATGAATGTAGTCCTCTTAATTCTTGCTTCTAAAGCATACGCAAGCAGAAATTTCAATGTACAATGATGTTTTTAAAAAAACGGTCAAAATGTGCTCCACTCGGGCTGAAAACGCTTGTTTGGGACATTACATTAATGTTGACTATAAATCATAAACTAAGCATTTTTCAGCTGAAATAATGAATGTAGTCCTCTTAATTCTTGCTTCTAAAGCATACGCAAACAGAAATTTCAATGTACAATGATGTTTTTTAAAAAACGGTCAAAATGTGCTCCACTCGGGCTGAAAACGCTTGTTCGGAACATTTCCTTAATGTTGACTATAAATCATAAACTAAGCATTTTTCAGCTGAAATAATGAATGTAGTCCTCTTAATTCTTGCTTCTAAAGCATACGCAAGCAGAAATTTCAATGTACAATGATGTTTTTAAAAAAAACAGTCAAAATGCGCTCCACTCGGGCTGAAAACGCTGTTGGGGACATTTCATTAATGTTGACTACAAATCAAAAACTAAGCATTTTTCAGCTGAAATAATGAATGTAGTCCTCTTAATTCTTGCTTCTAAAGCATACGCAAGCAGAAATTTCAATGTACAATGATGTTTTTAAAAAAAGGGTCAAAATGTGCTCCACTCGGGCTGAAAACGCTTGTTTGGAACATTTCATTAATGTTGACTATAAATCATAAACTAAGCATTTTTCAGCTGAAATAATGAATGTAGTCCTCTTAATTCTTGCTTCTAAAGCATTCGCAAGCAGAAATTTCAATGTACAATGATGTTTTTAAAAAAACAGTCAAAATGCGCTCCACTCGGGCTGAAAACGCTGTTGGGGACATTTCATTAATGTTGACTACAAATCAAAAACTAAGCATTTTTCAGCTGAAATAATGAATGTAGTCCTCTTAATTCTTGCTTCTAAAGCATACGCAAGCAGAAATTTCAATGTACAATGATGTTTTTAAAAAAAGGGTCAAAATGTGCTCCACTCGGGCTGAAAACGCTTGTTTGGAACATTTCATTAATGTTGACTATAAATCATAAACTAAGCATTTTTCAGCTGAAATAATGAATGTAGTCCTCTTAATTCTTGCTTCTAAAGCATACGCAAGCAGAAATTTCAATGTACAATGATGTTTTTAAAAAAACAGTCAAAATGTGCTCCACTCGGGCTGAAAACGCTTGTTTGGGACATGACATTAATGTTGACTATAAATCATAAACTAAGCATTTTTCAGCTGAAATAATGAATGTAGTCCTCTTAATTCTTGCTTCTAAAGCATACGCAAGCAGAAATTTCAATGTACAATGATGTTTTTAAAAAAACAGTCAAAATGTGCTCCACTCGGGCTGAAAACGCTTGTTTGGGACATTACATTAATGTTGACTATAAATCATAAACTAAGCATTTTTCAGCTGAAATAATGAATGTAGTCCTCTTAATTCTTGCTTCTAAAGCATACGCAAAAAGAAATTTCAATGTACAATGATGTTTTTTAAAAAACGGTCAAAATGTGCTCCACTCGGGCTGAAAACGCTTGTTCGGAACATTTCCTTAATGTTGACTATAAATCATAAACTAAGCATTTTTCAGCTGAAATAATGAATGTAGTCCTCTTAATTCTTGCTTCTAAAGCATACGCAAGCAGAAATTTCAATGTACAATGATGTTTTTAAAAAAAACAGTCAAAATGCGCTCCACTCGGGCTGAAAACGCTGTTGGGGACATTTCATTAATGTTGACTACAAATCAAAAACTAAGCATTTTTCAGCTGAAATAATGAATGTAGTCCTCTTAATTCTTGCTTCTAAAGCATACGCAAGCAGAAATTTCAATGTACAATGATGTTTTTAAAAAAAGGGTCAAAATGTGCTCCACTCGGGCTGAAAACGCTTGTTTGGAACATTTCATTAATGTTGACTATAAATCATAAACTAAGCATTTTTCAGCTGAAATAATGAATGTAGTCCTCTTAATTCTTGCTTCTAAAGCATACGCAAGCAGAAATTTCAATGTACAATGATGTTTTTAAAAAAACAGTCAAAATGTGCTCCACTCGGGCTGAAAACGCTGTTGGGGACATGAAATTAATGTTGACTATAAATCATAAACTAAGCATTTTTCAGCTGAAATAATGAATGTAGTCCTCTTAATTCTTGCTTCTAAAGCATACGCAAGCAGAAATTTCAATGTACAATGATGTTTTTAAAAAAAGGGTCAAAATGTGCTCCACTCGGGCTGAAAACGCTGTTGGGGACATTTCATTAATGTTGACTACAAATCAAAAACTAAGCATTTTTCAGCTGAAATAATGAATGTAGTCCTCTTAATTCTTGCTTCTAAAGCATACGCAAGCAGAAATTTCAATGTACAATGATGTTTTTAAAAAAAGGGTCAAAATGTGCTCCACTCGGGCTGAAAACGCTTGTTTGGAACATTTCATTAATGTTGACTATAAATCATAAACTAAGCATTTTTCAGCTGAAATAATGAATGTAGTCCTCTTAATTCTTGCTTCTAAAGCATACGCAAGCAGAAATTTCAATGTACAATGATGTTTTTAAAAAAACAGTCAAAATGTGCTCCACTCGGGCTGAAAACGCTTGTTTGGGACATGACATTAATGTTGACTATAAATCATAAACTAAGCATTTTTCAGCTGAAATAATGAATGTAGTCCTCTTAATTCTTGCTTCTAAAGCATACGCAAGCAGAAATTTCAATGTACAATGATGTTTTTAAAAAAACAGTCAAAATGTGCTCCACTCGGGCTGAAAACGCTTGTTTGGGACATTACATTAATGTTGACTATAAATCATAAACTAAGCATTTTTCAGCTGAAATAATGAATGTAGTCCTCTTAATTCTTGCTTCTAAAGCATACGCAAAAAGAAATTTCAATGTACAATGATGTTTTTTAAAAAACGGTCAAAATGTGCTCCACTCGGGCTGAAAACGCTTGTTCGGAACATTTCCTTAATGTTGACTATAAATCATAAACTAAGCATTTTTCAGCTGAAATAATGAATGTAGTCCTCTTAATTCTTGCTTCTAAAGCATACGCAAGCAGAAATTTCAATGTACAATGATGTTTTTAAAAAAACAGTCAAAATGTGCTCCACTCGGGCTGAAAACGCTGTTGGGGACATTTCATTAATGTTGACTATAAATCATAAACTAAGCATTTTTCAGCTGAAATAATGAATGTAGTCCTCTTAATTCTTGCTTCTAAAGCATACGCAAGCAGAAATTTCAATGTACAATGATGTTTTTAAAAAAAGGGTCAAAATGTGCTCCACTCGGGCTGAAAACGCTTGTTTGGAACATTTCCTTAATGTTGACTATAAATCATAAACTAAGCATTTTTCAGCTGAAATAATGAATGTAGTCCTCTTAATTCTTGCTTCTAAAGCATACGCAAGCAGAAATTTCAATGTACAATGATGTTTTTAAAAAAACAGTCAAAATGTGCTCCACTCGGGCTGAAAACGCTTGTTTGGGACATGACATTAATGTTGACTATAAATCATAAACTAAGCATTTTTCAGCTGAAATAATGAATGTAGTCCTCTTAATTCTTGCTTCTAAAGCATACGCAAGCAGAAATTTCAATGTACAATGATGTTTTTAAAAAAACAGTCAAAATGTGCTCCACTCGGGCTGAAAACGCTGTTGGGGACATTTCATTAATGTTGACTATAAATCATAAACTAAGCATTTTTCAGCTGAAATAATGAATGTAGTCCTCTTAATTCTTGCTTCTAAAGCATACGCAAGCAGAAATTTCAATGTACAATGATGTTTTTAAAAAAACAGTCAAAATGTGCTCCACTCGGGCTGAAAACGCTGTTGGGGACATTTCATTAATGTTGACTATAAATCATAAACTAAGCATTTTTCAGCTGAAATAATGAATGTAGTCCTCTTAATTCTTGCTTCTAAAGCATACGCAAGCAGAAATTTCAATGTACAATGATGTTTTTAAAAAAACAGTCAAAATGTGCTCCACTCGGGCTGAAAACGCTTGTTTGGGACATTACATTAATGTTGACTATAAATCATAAACTAAGCATTTTTCAGCTGAAATAATGAATGTAGTCCTCTTAATTCTTGCTTCTAAAGCATACGCAAACAGAAATTTCAATGTACAATGATGTTTTTAAAAAAACGGTCAAAATGTGCTCCACTCGGGCTGAAAACGCTTGTTCGGAACATTTCCTTAATGTTGACTATAAATCATAAACTAAGCATTTTTCAGCTGAAATAATGAATGTAGTCCTCTTAATTCTTGCTTCTAAAGCATACGCAAGCAGAAATTTCAATGTACAATGATGTTTTTAAAAAAAGGGTCAAAATGTGCTCCACTCGGGCTGAAAACGCTTGTTTGGAACATTTCATTAATGTTGACTATAAATCATAAACTAAGCATTTTTCAGCTGAAATAATGAATGTAGTCCTCTTAATTCTTGCTTCTAAAGCATACGCAAGCAGAAATTTCAATGTACAATGATGTTTTTAAAAAAACAGTCAAAATATGCTCCACTCGGGCTGAAAACGCTGTTGGGGACATGAAATTAATGTTGACTATAAATCATAAACTAAGCATTTTTCAGCTGAAATAATGAATGTAGTCCTCTTAATTCTTGCTTCTAAAGCATACGCAAGCAGAAATTTCAATGTACAATGATGTTTTTAAAAAAAGGGTCAAAATGTGCTCCACTCGGGCTGAAAACGCTGTTGGGGACATTTCATTAATGTTGACTACAAATCAAAAACTAAGCATTTTTCAGCTGAAATAATGAATGTAGTCCTCTTAATTCTTGCTTCTAAAGCATACGCAAGCAGAAATTTCAATGTACAATGATGTTTTTAAAAAAAGGGTCAAAATGTGCTCCACTCGGGCTGAAAACGCTTGTTTGGAACATTTCATTAATGTTGACTATAAATCATAAACTAAGCATTTTTCAGCTGAAATAATGAATGTAGTCCTCTTAATTCTTGCTTCTAAAGCATACGCAAGCAGAAATTTCAATGTACAATGATGTTTTTAAAAAAACAGTCAAAATGTGCTCCACTCGGGCTGAAAACGCTTGTTTGGGACATGACATTAATGTTGACTATAAATCATAAACTAAGCATTTTTCAGCTGAAATAATGAATGTAGTCCTCTTAATTCTTGCTTCTAAAGCATACGCAAGCAGAAATTTCAATGTACAATGATGTTTTTAAAAAAACAGTCAAAATGTGCTCCACTCGGGCTGAAAACGCTTGTTTGGGACATTACATTAATGTTGACTATAAATCATAAACTAAGCATTTTTCAGCTGAAATAATGAATGTAGTCCTCTTAATTCTTGCTTCTAAAGCATACGCAAAAAGAAATTTCAATGTACAATGATGTTTTTTAAAAAACGGTCAAAATGTGCTCCACTCGGGCTGAAAACGCTTGTTCGGAACATTTCCTTAATGTTGACTATAAATCATAAACTAAGCATTTTTCAGCTGAAATAATGAATGTAGTCCTCTTAATTCTTGCTTCTAAAGCATACGCAAGCAGAAATTTCAATGTACAATGATGTTTTTAAAAAAACAGTCAAAATGTGCTCCACTCGGGCTGAAAACGCTGTTGGGGACATTTCATTAATGTTGACTATAAATCATAAACTAAGCATTTTTCAGCTGAAATAATGAATGTAGTCCTCTTAATTCTTGCTTCTAAAGCATACGCAAGCAGAAATTTCAATGTACAATGATGTTTTTAAAAAAAGGGTCAAAATGTGCTCCACTCGGGCTGAAAACGCTTGTTTGGAACATTTCCTTAATGTTGACTATAAATCATAAACTAAGCATTTTTCAGCTGAAATAATGAATGTAGTCCTCTTAATTCTTGCTTCTAAAGCATACGCAAGCAGAAATTTCAATGTACAATGATGTTTTTAAAAAAACAGTCAAAATGTGCTCCACTCGGGCTGAAAACGCTTGTTTGGGACATGACATTAATGTTGACTATAAATCATAAACTAAGCATTTTTCAGCTGAAATAATGAATGTAGTCCTCTTAATTCTTGCTTCTAAAGCATACGCAAGCAGAAATTTCAATGTACAATGATGTTTTTAAAAAAACAGTCAAAATGTGCTCCACTCGGGCTGAAAACGCTGTTGGGGACATTTCATTAATGTTGACTATAAATCATAAACTAAGCATTTTTCAGCTGAAATAATGAATGTAGTCCTCTTAATTCTTGCTTCTAAAGCATACGCAAGCAGAAATTTCAATGTACAATGATGTTTTTAAAAAAACAGTCAAAATGTGCTCCACTCGGGCTGAAAACGCTGTTGGGGACATTTCATTAATGTTGACTATAAATCATAAACTAAGCATTTTTCAGCTGAAATAATGAATGTAGTCCTCTTAATTCTTGCTTCTAAAGCATACGCAAGCAGAAATTTCAATGTACAATGATGTTTTTAAAAAAACAGTCAAAATGTGCTCCACTCGGGCTGAAAACGCTTGTTTGGGACATTACATTAATGTTGACTATAAATCATAAACTAAGCATTTTTCAGCTGAAATAATGAATGTAGTCCTCTTAATTCTTGCTTCTAAAGCATACGCAAACAGAAATTTCAATGTACAATGATGTTTTTAAAAAAACGGTCAAAATGTGCTCCACTCGGGCTGAAAACGCTTGTTCGGAACATTTCCTTAATGTTGACTATAAATCATAAACTAAGCATTTTTCAGCTGAAATAATGAATGTAGTCCTCTTAATTCTTGCTTCTAAAGCATACGCAAGCAGAAATTTCAATGTACAATGATGTTTTTAAAAAAAACAGTCAAAATGCGCTCCACTCGGGCTGAAAACGCTGTTGGGGACATTTCATTAATGTTGACTATAAATCATAAACTAAGCATTTTTCAGCTGAAATAATGAATGTAGTCCTCTTAATTCTTGCTTCTAAAGCATACGCAAGCAGAAATTTCAATGTACAATGATGTTTTTAAAAAAAACAGTCAAAATGCGCTCCACTCGGGCTGAAAACGCTGTTGGGGACATTTCATTAATGTTGACTACAAATCAAAAACTAAGCATTTTTCAGCTGAAATAATGAATGTAGTCCTCTTAATTCTTGCTTCTAAAGCATACGCAAGCAGAAATTTCAATGTACAATGATGTTTTTAAAAAAAGGGTCAAAATGTGCTCCACTCGGGCTGAAAACGCTTGTTTGGAACATTTCATTAATGTTGACTATAAATCATAAACTAAGCATTTTTCAGCTGAAATAATGAATGTAGTCCTCTTAATTCTTGCTTCTAAAGCATACGCAAGCAGAAATTTCAATGTACAATGATGTTTTTAAAAAAACAGTCAAAATATGCTCCACTCGGGCTGAAAACGCTGTTGGGGACATGAAATTAATGTTGACTATAAATCATAAACTAAGCATTTTTCAGCTGAAATAATGAATGTAGTCCTCTTAATTCTTGCTTCTAAAGCATACGCAAGCAGAAATTTCAATGTACAATGATGTTTTTAAAAAAAGGGTCAAAATGTGCTCCACTCGGGCTGAAAACGCTGTTGGGGACATTTCATTAATGTTGACTACAAATCAAAAACTAAGCATTTTTCAGCTGAAATAATGAATGTAGTCCTCTTAATTCTTGCTTCTAAAGCATACGCAAGCAGAAATTTCAATGTACAATGATGTTTTTAAAAAAAGGGTCAAAATGTGCTCCACTCGGGCTGAAAACGCTTGTTTGGAACATTTCATTAATGTTGACTATAAATCATAAACTAAGCATTTTTCAGCTGAAATAATGAATGTAGTCCTCTTAATTCTTGCTTCTAAAGCATACGCAAGCAGAAATTTCAATGTACAATGATGTTTTTAAAAAAACAGTCAAAATGTGCTCCACTCGGGCTGAAAACGCTTGTTTGGGACATGACATTAATGTTGACTATAAATCATAAACTAAGCATTTTTCAGCTGAAATAATGAATGTAGTCCTCTTAATTCTTGCTTCTAAAGCATACGCAAGCAGAAATTTCAATGTAAAATGATGTTTTTAAAAAAACAGTCAAAATGTGCTCCACTCGGGCTGAAAACGCTTGTTTGGGACATTACATTAATGTTGACTATAAATCATAAACTAAGCATTTTTCAGCTGAAATAATGAATGTAGTCCTCTTAATTCTTGCTTCTAAAGCATACGCAAAAAGAAATTTCAATGTACAATGATGTTTTTTAAAAAACGGTCAAAATGTGCTCCACTCGGGCTGAAAACGCTTGTTCGGAACATTTCCTTAATGTTGACTATAAATCATAAACTAAGCATTTTTCAGCTGAAATAATGAATGTAGTCCTCTTAATTCTTGCTTCTAAAGCATACGCAAGCAGAAATTTCAATGTACAATGATGTTTTTAAAAAAACAGTCAAAATGTGCTCCACTCGGGCTGAAAACGCTGTTGGGGACATTTCATTAATGTTGACTATAAATCATAAACTAAGCATTTTTCAGCTGAAATAATGAATGTAGTCCTCTTAATTCTTGCTTCTAAAGCATACGCAAGCAGAAATTTCAATGTACAATGATGTTTTTAAAAAAAGGGTCAAAATGTGCTCCACTCGGGCTGAAAACGCTTGTTTGGAACATTTCCTTAATGTTGACTATAAATCATAAACTAAGCATTTTTCAGCTGAAATAATGAATGTAGTCCTCTTAATTCTTGCTTCTAAAGCATACGCAAGCAGAAATTTCAATGTACAATGATGTTTTTAAAAAAACAGTCAAAATGTGCTCCACTCGGGCTGAAAACGCTTGTTTGGGACATGACATTAATGTTGACTATAAATCATAAACTAAGCATTTTTCAGCTGAAATAATGAATGTAGTCCTCTTAATTCTTGCTTCTAAAGCATACGCAAGCAGAAATTTCAATGTACAATGATGTTTTTAAAAAAACAGTCAAAATGTGCTCCACTCGGGCTGAAAACGCTGTTGGGGACATTTCATTAATGTTGACTATAAATCATAAACTAAGCATTTTTCAGCTGAAATAATGAATGTAGTCCTCTTAATTCTTGCTTCTAAAGCATACGCAAGCAGAAATTTCAATGTACAATGATGTTTTTAAAAAAACAGTCAAAATGTGCTCCACTCGGGCTGAAAACGCTGTTGGGGACATTTCATTAATGTTGACTATAAATCATAAACTAAGCATTTTTCAGCTGAAATAATGAATGTAGTCCTCTTAATTCTTGCTTCTAAAGCATACGCAAGCAGAAATTTCAATGTACAATGATGTTTTTAAAAAAACAGTCAAAATGTGCTCCACTCGGGCTGAAAACGCTTGTTTGGGACATTACATTAATGTTGACTATAAATCATAAACTAAGCATTTTTCAGCTGAAATAATGAATGTAGTCCTCTTAATTCTTGCTTCTAAAGCATACGCAAACAGAAATTTCAATGTACAATGATGTTTTTAAAAAAACGGTCAAAATGTGCTCCACTCGGGCTGAAAACGCTTGTTCGGAACATTTCCTTAATGTTGACTATAAATCATAAACTAAGCATTTTTCAGCTGAAATAATGAATGTAGTCCTCTTAATTCTTGCTTCTAAAGCATACGCAAGCAGAAATTTCAATGTACAATGATGTTTTTAAAAAAAACAGTCAAAATGCGCTCCACTCGGGCTGAAAACGCTGTTGGGGACATTTCATTAATGTTGACTATAAATCATAAACTAAGCATTTTTCAGCTGAAATAATGAATGTAGTCCTCTTAATTCTTGCTTCTAAAGCATACGCAAGCAGAAATTTCAATGTACAATGATGTTTTTAAAAAAAACAGTCAAAATGCGCTCCACTCGGGCTGAAAACGCTGTTGGGGACATTTCATTAATGTTGACTACAAATCAAAAACTAAGCATTTTTCAGCTGAAATAATGAATGTAGTCCTCTTAATTCTTGCTTCTAAAGCATACGCAAGCAGAAATTTCAATGTACAATGATGTTTTTAAAAAAAGGGTCAAAATGTGCTCCACTCGGGCTGAAAACGCTTGTTTGGAACATTTCATTAATGTTGACTATAAATCATAAACTAAGCATTTTTCAGCTGAAATAATGAATGTAGTCCTCTTAATTCTTGCTTCTAAAGCATACGCAAGCAGAAATTTCAATGTACAATGATGTTTTTAAAAAAACAGTCAAAATGTGCTCCACTCGGGCTGAAAACGCTTGTTTGGGACATGACATTAATGTTGACTATAAATCATAAACTAAGCATTTTTCAGCTGAAATAATGAATGTAGTCCTCTTAATTCTTGCTTCTAAAGCATACGCAAGCAGAAATTTCAATGTACAATGATGTTTTTAAAAAAACAGTCAAAATGTGCTCCACTCGGGCTGAAAACGCTTGTTTGGGACATTACATTAATGTTGACTATAAATCATAAACTAAGCATTTTTCAGCTGAAATAATGAATGTAGTCCTCTTAATTCTTGCTTCTAAAGCATACGCAAAAAGAAATTTCAATGTACAATGATGTTTTTTAAAAAACGGTCAAAATGTGCTCCACTCGGGCTGAAAACGCTTGTTCGGAACATTTCCTTAATGTTGACTATAAATCATAAACTAAGCATTTTTCAGCTGAAATAATGAATGTAGTCCTCTTAATTCTTGCTTCTAAAGCATACGCAAGCAGAAATTTCAATGTACAATGATGTTTTTAAAAAAAACAGTCAAAATGCGCTCCACTCGGGCTGAAAACGCTGTTGGGGACATTTCATTAATGTTGACTACAAATCAAAAACTAAGCATTTTTCAGCTGAAATAATGAATGTAGTCCTCTTAATTCTTGCTTCTAAAGCATACGCAAGCAGAAATTTCAATGTACAATGATGTTTTTAAAAAAAGGGTCAAAATGTGCTCCACTCGGGCTGAAAACGCTTGTTTGGAACATTTCATTAATGTTGACTATAAATCATAAACTAAGCATTTTTCAGCTGAAATAATGAATGTAGTCCTCTTAATTCTTGCTTCTAAAGCATACGCAAGCAGAAATTTCAATGTACAATGATGTTTTTAAAAAAACAGTCAAAATGTGCTCCACTCGGGCTAAAAACGCTGTTGGGGACATGAAATTAATGTTGACTATAAATCATAAACTAAGCATTTTTCAGCTGAAATAATGAATGTAGTCCTCTTAATTCTTGCTTCTAAAGCATACGCAAGCAGAAATTTCAATGTACAATGATGTTTTTAAAAAAAGGGTCAAAATGTGCTCCACTCGGGCTGAAAACGCTGTTGGGGACATTTCATTAATGTTGACTACAAATCAAAAACTAAGCATTTTTCAGCTGAAATAATGAATATAGTCCTCTTAATTCTTGCTTCTAAAGCATACGCAAGCAGAAATTTCAATGTACAATGATGTTTTTAAAAAAAGGGTCAAAATGTGCTCCACTCGGGCTGAAAACGCTTGTTTGGAACATTTCATTAATGTTGACTATAAATCATAAACTAAGCATTTTTCAGCTGAAATAATGAATGTAGTCCTCTTAATTCTTGCTTCTAAAGCATACGCAAGCAGAAATTTCAATGTACAATGATGTTTTTAAAAAAACAGTCAAAATGTGCTCCACTCGGGCTGAAAACGCTTGTTTGGGACATGACATTAATGTTGACTATAAATCATAAACTAAGCATTTTTCAGCTGAAATAATGAATGTAGTCCTCTTAATTCTTGCTTCTAAAGCATACGCAAGCAGAAATTTCAATGTACAATGATGTTTTTAAAAAAACAGTCAAAATGTGCTCCACTCGGGCTGAAAACGCTTGTTTGGGACATTACATTAATGTTGACTATAAATCATAAACTAAGCATTTTTCAGCTGAAATAATGAATGTAGTCCTCTTAATTCTTGCTTCTAAAGCATACGCAAAAAGAAATTTCAATGTACAATGATGTTTTTTAAAAAACGGTCAAAATGTGCTCCACTCGGGCTGAAAACGCTTGTTCGGAACATTTCCTTAATGTTGACTATAAATCATAAACTAAGCATTTTTCAGCTGAAATAATGAATGTAGTCCTCTTAATTCTTGCTTCTAAAGCATACGCAAGCAGAAATTTCAATGTACAATGATGTTTTTAAAAAAAACAGTCAAAATGCGCTCCACTCGGGCTGAAAACGCTGTTGGGGACATTTCATTAATGTTGACTACAAATCAAAAACTAAGCATTTTTCAGCTGAAATAATGAATGTAGTCCTCTTAATTCTTGCTTCTAAAGCATACGCAAGCAGAAATTTCAATGTACAATGATGTTTTTAAAAAAAGGGTCAAAATGTGCTCCACTCGGGCTGAAAACGCTTGTTTGGAACATTTCATTAATGTTGACTATAAATCATAAACTAAGCATTTTTCAGCTGAAATAATGAATGTAGTCCTCTTAATTCTTGCTTCTAAAGCATACGCAAGCAGAAATTTCAATGTACAATGATGTTTTTAAAAAAACAGTCAAAATGTGCTCCACTCGGGCTGAAAACGCTTGTTTGGGACATGACATTAATGTTGACTATAAATCATAAACTAAGCATTTTTCAGCTGAAATAATGAATGTAGTCCTCTTAATTCTTGCTTCTAAAGCATACGCAAGCAGAAATTTCAATGTACAATGATGTTTTTAAAAAAAGGGTCAAAATGTGCTCCACTCGGGCTGAAAACGCTTGTTTGGAACATTTCATTAATGTTGACTATAAATCATAAACTAAGCATTTTTCAGCTGAAATAATGAATGTAGTCCTCTTAATTCTTGCTTCTAAAGCATACGCAAGCAGAAATTTCAATGTACAATGATGTTTTTAAAAAAACAGTCAAAATGTGCTCCACTCGGGCTGAAAACGCTTGTTTGGGACATGACATTAATGTTGACTATAAATCATAAACTAAGCATTTTTCAGCTGAAATAATGAATGTAGTCCTCTTAATTCTTGCTTCTAAAGCATACGCAAGCAGAAATTTCAATGTACAATGATGTTTTTAAAAAAACAGTCAAAATGTGCTCCACTCGGGCTGAAAACGCTGTTGGGGACATTTCATTAATGTTGACTATAAATCATAAACTAAGCATTTTTCAGCTGAAATAATGAATGTAGTCCTCTTAATTCTTGCTTCTAAAGCATACGCAAGCAGAAATTTCAATGTACAATGATGTTTTTAAAAAAACAGTCAAAATGTGCTCCACTCGGGCTGAAAACGCTGTTGGGGACATTTCATTAATGTTGACTATAAATCATAAACTAAGCATTTTTCAGCTGAAATAATGAATGTAGTCCTCTTAATTCTTGCTTCTAAAGCATACGCAAGCAGAAATTTCAATGTACAATGATGTTTTTAAAAAAACAGTCAAAATGTGCTCCACTCGGGCTGAAAACGCTTGTTTGGGACATTACATTAATGTTGACTATAAATCATAAACTAAGCATTTTTCAGCTGAAATAATGAATGTAGTCCTCTTAATTCTTGCTTCTAAAGCATACGCAAACAGAAATTTCAATGTACAATGATGTTTTTAAAAAAACGGTCAAAATGTGCTCCACTCGGGCTGAAAACGCTTGTTCGGAACATTTCCTTAATGTTGACTATAAATCATAAACTAAGCATTTTTCAGCTGAAATAATGAATGTAGTCCTCTTAATTCTTGCTTCTAAAGCATACGCAAGCAGAAATTTCAATGTACAATGATGTTTTTAAAAAAAGGGTCAAAATGTGCTCCACTCGGGCTGAAAACGCTTGTTTGGAACATTTCATTAATGTTGACTATAAATCATAAACTAAGCATTTTTCAGCTGAAATAATGAATGTAGTCCTCTTAATTCTTGCTTCTAAAGCATACGCAAGCAGAAATTTCAATGTACAATGATGTTTTTAAAAAAACAGTCAAAATATGCTCCACTCGGGCTGAAAACGCTGTTGGGGACATGAAATTAATGTTGACTATAAATCATAAACTAAGCATTTTTCAGCTGAAATAATGAATGTAGTCCTCTTAATTCTTGCTTCTAAAGCATACGCAAGCAGAAATTTCAATGTACAATGATGTTTTTAAAAAAAGGGTCAAAATGTGCTCCACTCGGGCTGAAAACGCTGTTGGGGACATTTCATTAATGTTGACTACAAATCAAAAACTAAGCATTTTTCAGCTGAAATAATGAATGTAGTCCTCTTAATTCTTGCTTCTAAAGCATACGCAAGCAGAAATTTCAATGTACAATGATGTTTTTAAAAAAAGGGTCAAAATGTGCTCCACTCGGGCTGAAAACGCTTGTTTGGAACATTTCATTAATGTTGACTATAAATCATAAACTAAGCATTTTTCAGCTGAAATAATGAATGTAGTCCTCTTAATTCTTGCTTCTAAAGCATACGCAAGCAGAAATTTCAATGTACAATGATGTTTTTAAAAAAACAGTCAAAATGTGCTCCACTCGGGCTGAAAACGCTTGTTTGGGACATGACATTAATGTTGACTATAAATCATAAACTAAGCATTTTTCAGCTGAAATAATGAATGTAGTCCTCTTAATTCTTGCTTCTAAAGCATACGCAAGCAGAAATTTCAATGTACAATGATGTTTTTAAAAAAACAGTCAAAATGTGCTCCACTCGGGCTGAAAACGCTTGTTTGGGACATTACATTAATGTTGACTATAAATCATAAACTAAGCATTTTTCAGCTGAAATAATGAATGTAGTCCTCTTAATTCTTGCTTCTAAAGCATACGCAAAAAGAAATTTCAATGTACAATGATGTTTTTTAAAAAACGGTCAAAATGTGCTCCACTCGGGCTGAAAACGCTTGTTCGGAACATTTCCTTAATGTTGACTATAAATCATAAACTAAGCATTTTTCAGCTGAAATAATGAATGTAGTCCTCTTAATTCTTGCTTCTAAAGCATACGCAAGCAGAAATTTCAATGTACAATGATGTTTTTAAAAAAACAGTCAAAATGTGCTCCACTCGGGCTGAAAACGCTGTTGGGGACATTTCATTAATGTTGACTATAAATCATAAACTAAGCATTTTTCAGCTGAAATAATGAATGTAGTCCTCTTAATTCTTGCTTCTAAAGCATACGCAAGCAGAAATTTCAATGTACAATGATGTTTTTAAAAAAAGGGTCAAAATGTGCTCCACTCGGGCTGAAAACGCTTGTTTGGAACATTTCCTTAATGTTGACTATAAATCATAAACTAAGCATTTTTCAGCTGAAATAATGAATGTAGTCCTCTTAATTCTTGCTTCTAAAGCATACGCAAGCAGAAATTTCAATGTACAATGATGTTTTTAAAAAAACAGTCAAAATGTGCTCCACTCGGGCTGAAAACGCTTGTTTGGGACATGACATTAATGTTGACTATAAATCATAAACTAAGCATTTTTCAGCTGAAATAATGAATGTAGTCCTCTTAATTCTTGCTTCTAAAGCATACGCAAGCAGAAATTTCAATGTACAATGATGTTTTTAAAAAAACAGTCAAAATGTGCTCCACTCGGGCTGAAAACGCTGTTGGGGACATTTCATTAATGTTGACTATAAATCATAAACTAAGCATTTTTCAGCTGAAATAATGAATGTAGTCCTCTTAATTCTTGCTTCTAAAGCATACGCAAGCAGAAATTTCAATGTACAATGATGTTTTTAAAAAAACAGTCAAAATGTGCTCCACTCGGGCTGAAAACGCTGTTGGGGACATTTCATTAATGTTGACTATAAATCATAAACTAAGCATTTTTCAGCTGAAATAATGAATGTAGTCCTCTTAATTCTTGCTTCTAAAGCATACGCAAGCAGAAATTTCAATGTACAATGATGTTTTTAAAAAAACAGTCAAAATGTGCTCCACTCGGGCTGAAAACGCTTGTTTGGGACATTACATTAATGTTGACTATAAATCATAAACTAAGCATTTTTCAGCTGAAATAATGAATGTAGTCCTCTTAATTCTTGCTTCTAAAGCATACGCAAACAGAAATTTCAATGTACAATGATGTTTTTAAAAAAACGGTCAAAATGTGCTCCACTCGGGCTGAAAACGCTTGTTCGGAACATTTCCTTAATGTTGACTATAAATCATAAACTAAGCATTTTTCAGCTGAAATAATGAATGTAGTCCTCTTAATTCTTGCTTCTAAAGCATACGCAAGCAGAAATTTCAATGTACAATGATGTTTTTAAAAAAAACAGTCAAAATGCGCTCCACTCGGGCTGAAAACGCTGTTGGGGACATTTCATTAATGTTGACTATAAATCATAAACTAAGCATTTTTCAGCTGAAATAATGAATGTAGTCCTCTTAATTCTTGCTTCTAAAGCATACGCAAGCAGAAATTTCAATGTACAATGATGTTTTTAAAAAAAACAGTCAAAATGCGCTCCACTCGGGCTGAAAACGCTGTTGGGGACATTTCATTAATGTTGACTACAAATCAAAAACTAAGCATTTTTCAGCTGAAATAATGAATGTAGTCCTCTTAATTCTTGCTTCTAAAGCATACGCAAGCAGAAATTTCAATGTACAATGATGTTTTTAAAAAAAGGGTCAAAATGTGCTCCACTCGGGCTGAAAACGCTTGTTTGGAACATTTCATTAATGTTGACTATAAATCATAAACTAAGCATTTTTCAGCTGAAATAATGAATGTAGTCCTCTTAATTCTTGCTTCTAAAGCATACGCAAGCAGAAATTTCAATGTACAATGATGTTTTTAAAAAAACAGTCAAAATGTGCTCCACTCGGGCTGAAAACGCTTGTTTGGGACATGACATTAATGTTGACTATAAATCATAAACTAAGCATTTTTCAGCTGAAATAATGAATGTAGTCCTCTTAATTCTTGCTTCTAAAGCATACGCAAGCAGAAATTTCAATGTACAATGATGTTTTTAAAAAAACAGTCAAAATGTGCTCCACTCGGGCTGAAAACGCTTGTTTGGGACATTACATTAATGTTGACTATAAATCATAAACTAAGCATTTTTCAGCTGAAATAATGAATGTAGTCCTCTTAATTCTTGCTTCTAAAGCATACGCAAAAAGAAATTTCAATGTACAATGATGTTTTTTAAAAAACGGTCAAAATGTGCTCCACTCGGGCTGAAAACGCTTGTTCGGAACATTTCCTTAATGTTGACTATAAATCATAAACTAAGCATTTTTCAGCTGAAATAATGAATGTAGTCCTCTTAATTCTTGCTTCTAAAGCATACGCAAGCAGAAATTTCAATGTACAATGATGTTTTTAAAAAAAACAGTCAAAATGCGCTCCACTCGGGCTGAAAACGCTGTTGGGGACATTTCATTAATGTTGACTACAAATCAAAAACTAAGCATTTTTCAGCTGAAATAATGAATGTAGTCCTCTTAATTCTTGCTTCTAAAGCATACGCAAGCAGAAATTTCAATGTACAATGATGTTTTTAAAAAAAGGGTCAAAATGTGCTCCACTCGGGCTGAAAACGCTTGTTTGGAACATTTCATTAATGTTGACTATAAATCATAAACTAAGCATTTTTCAGCTGAAATAATGAATGTAGTCCTCTTAATTCTTGCTTCTAAAGCATACGCAAGCAGAAATTTCAATGTACAATGATGTTTTTAAAAAAACAGTCAAAATGTGCTCCACTCGGGCTAAAAACGCTGTTGGGGACATGAAATTAATGTTGACTATAAATCATAAACTAAGCATTTTTCAGCTGAAATAATGAATGTAGTCCTCTTAATTCTTGCTTCTAAAGCATACGCAAGCAGAAATTTCAATGTACAATGATGTTTTTAAAAAAAGGGTCAAAATGTGCTCCACTCGGGCTGAAAACGCTGTTGGGGACATTTCATTAATGTTGACTACAAATCAAAAACTAAGCATTTTTCAGCTGAAATAATGAATATAGTCCTCTTAATTCTTGCTTCTAAAGCATACGCAAGCAGAAATTTCAATGTACAATGATGTTTTTAAAAAAAGGGTCAAAATGTGCTCCACTCGGGCTGAAAACGCTTGTTTGGAACATTTCATTAATGTTGACTATAAATCATAAACTAAGCATTTTTCAGCTGAAATAATGAATGTAGTCCTCTTAATTCTTGCTTCTAAAGCATACGCAAGCAGAAATTTCAATGTACAATGATGTTTTTAAAAAAACAGTCAAAATGTGCTCCACTCGGGCTGAAAACGCTTGTTTGGGACATGACATTAATGTTGACTATAAATCATAAACTAAGCATTTTTCAGCTGAAATAATGAATGTAGTCCTCTTAATTCTTGCTTCTAAAGCATACGCAAGCAGAAATTTCAATGTACAATGATGTTTTTAAAAAAACAGTCAAAATGTGCTCCACTCGGGCTGAAAACGCTTGTTTGGGACATTACATTAATGTTGACTATAAATCATAAACTAAGCATTTTTCAGCTGAAATAATGAATGTAGTCCTCTTAATTCTTGCTTCTAAAGCATACGCAAAAAGAAATTTCAATGTACAATGATGTTTTTTAAAAAACGGTCAAAATGTGCTCCACTCGGGCTGAAAACGCTTGTTCGGAACATTTCCTTAATGTTGACTATAAATCATAAACTAAGCATTTTTCAGCTGAAATAATGAATGTAGTCCTCTTAATTCTTGCTTCTAAAGCATACGCAAGCAGAAATTTCAATGTACAATGATGTTTTTAAAAAAAACAGTCAAAATGCGCTCCACTCGGGCTGAAAACGCTGTTGGGGACATTTCATTAATGTTGACTACAAATCAAAAACTAAGCATTTTTCAGCTGAAATAATGAATGTAGTCCTCTTAATTCTTGCTTCTAAAGCATACGCAAGCAGAAATTTCAATGTACAATGATGTTTTTAAAAAAAGGGTCAAAATGTGCTCCACTCGGGCTGAAAACGCTTGTTTGGAACATTTCATTAATGTTGACTATAAATCATAAACTAAGCATTTTTCAGCTGAAATAATGAATGTAGTCCTCTTAATTCTTGCTTCTAAAGCATACGCAAGCAGAAATTTCAATGTACAATGATGTTTTTAAAAAAACAGTCAAAATGTGCTCCACTCGGGCTGAAAACGCTTGTTTGGGACATGACATTAATGTTGACTATAAATCATAAACTAAGCATTTTTCAGCTGAAATAATGAATGTAGTCCTCTTAATTCTTGCTTCTAAAGCATACGCAAGCAGAAATTTCAATGTACAATGATGTTTTTAAAAAAAGGGTCAAAATGTGCTCCACTCGGGCTGAAAACGCTTGTTTGGAACATTTCATTAATGTTGACTATAAATCATAAACTAAGCATTTTTCAGCTGAAATAATGAATGTAGTCCTCTTAATTCTTGCTTCTAAAGCATTCGCAAGCAGAAATTTCAATGTACAATGATGTTTTTAAAAAAACAGTCAAAATGCGCTCCACTCGGGCTGAAAACGCTGTTGGGGACATTTCATTAATGTTGACTACAAATCAAAAACTAAGCATTTTTCAGCTGAAATAATGAATGTAGTCCTCTTAATTCTTGCTTCTAAAGCATACGCAAGCAGAAATTTCAATGTACAATGATGTTTTTAAAAAAAGGGTCAAAATGTGCTCCAGTCGGGCTGAAAACGCTTGTTTGGAACATTTCATTAATGTTGACTATAAATCATAAACTAAGCATTTTTCAGCTGAAATAATGAATGTAGTCCTCTTAATTCTTGCTTCTAAAGCATACGCAAGCAGAAATTTCAATGTACAATGATGTTTTTAAAAAAACAGTCAAAATGTGCTCCACTCGGGCTGAAAACGCTTGTTTGGGACATGACATTAATGTTGACTATAAATCATAAACTAAGCATTTTTCAGCTGAAATAATGAATGTAGTCCTCTTAATTCTTGCTTCTAAAGCATACGCAAGCAGAAATTTCAATGTACAATGATGTTTTTAAAAAAAGGGTCAAAATGTGCTCCACTCGGGCTGAAAACGCTTGTTTGGAACATTTCCTTAATGTTGACTATAAATCATAAACTAAGCATTTTTCAGCTGAAATAATGAATGTAGTCCTCTTAATTCTTGCTTCTAAAGCATACGCAAGCAGAAATTTCAATGTACAATGATGTTTTTAAAAAAACAGTCAAAATGTGCTCCACTCGGGCTGAAAACGCTTGTTTGGGACATGACATTAATGTTGACTATAAATCATAAACTAAGCATTTTTCAGCTGAAATAATGAATGTAGTCCTCTTAATTCTTGCTTCTAAAGCATACGCAAGCAGAAATTTCAATGTACAATGATGTTTTTAAAAAAACAGTCAAAATGTGCTCCACTCGGGCTGAAAACGCTGTTGGGGACATTTCATTAATGTTGACTATAAATCATAAACTAAGCATTTTTCAGCTGAAATAATGAATGTAGTCCTCTTAATTCTTGCTTCTAAAGCATACGCAAGCAGAAATTTCAATGTACAATGATGTTTTTAAAAAAACAGTCAAAATGTGCTCCACTCGGGCTGAAAACGCTGTTGGGGACATTTCATTAATGTTGACTATAAATCATAAACTAAGCATTTTTCAGCTGAAATAATGAATGTAGTCCTCTTAATTCTTGCTTCTAAAGCATACGCAAGCAGAAATTTCAATGTACAATGATGTTTTTAAAAAAACAGTCAAAATGTGCTCCACTCGGGCTGAAAACGCTTGTTTGGGACATTACATTAATGTTGACTATAAATCATAAACTAAGCATTTTTCAGCTGAAATAATGAATGTAGTCCTCTTAATTCTTGCTTCTAAAGCATACGCAAACAGAAATTTCAATGTACAATGATGTTTTTAAAAAAACGGTCAAAATGTGCTCCACTCGGGCTGAAAACGCTTGTTCGGAACATTTCCTTAATGTTGACTATAAATCATAAACTAAGCATTTTTCAGCTGAAATAATGAATGTAGTCCTCTTAATTCTTGCTTCTAAAGCATACGCAAGCAGAAATTTCAATGTACAATGATGTTTTTAAAAAAAACAGTCAAAATGCGCTCCACTCGGGCTGAAAACGCTGTTGGGGACATTTCATTAATGTTGACTATAAATCATAAACTAAGCATTTTTCAGCTGAAATAATGAATGTAGTCCTCTTAATTCTTGCTTCTAAAGCATACGCAAGCAGAAATTTCAATGTACAATGATGTTTTTAAAAAAAACAGTCAAAATGCGCTCCACTCGGGCTGAAAACGCTGTTGGGGACATTTCATTAATGTTGACTACAAATCAAAAACTAAGCATTTTTCAGCTGAAATAATGAATGTAGTCCTCTTAATTCTTGCTTCTAAAGCATACGCAAGCAGAAATTTCAATGTACAATGATGTTTTTAAAAAAAGGGTCAAAATGTGCTCCACTCGGGCTGAAAACGCTTGTTTGGAACATTTCATTAATGTTGACTATAAATCATAAACTAAGCATTTTTCAGCTGAAATAATGAATGTAGTCCTCTTAATTCTTGCTTCTAAAGCATACGCAAGCAGAAATTTCAATGTACAATGATGTTTTTAAAAAAAGGGTCAAAATGTGCTCCACTCGGGCTGAAAACGCTTGTTTGGAACATTTCCTTAATGTTGACTATAAATCATAAACTAAGCATTTTTCAGCTGAAATAATGAATGTAGTCCTCTTAATTCTTGCTTCTAAAGCATACGCAAGCAGAAATTTCAATGTACAATGATGTTTTTAAAAAAACAGTCAAAATGTGCTCCACTCGGGCTGAAAACGCTTGTTTGGGACATGACATTAATGTTGACTATAAATCATAAACTAAGCATTTTTCAGCTGAAATAATGAATGTAGTCCTCTTAATTCTTGCTTCTAAAGCATACGCAAGCAGAAATTTCAATGTACAATGATGTTTTTAAAAAAACAGTCAAAATGTGCTCCACTCGGGCTGAAAACGCTTGTTTGGGACATTACATTAATGTTGACTATAAATCATAAACTAAGCATTTTTCAGCTGAAATAATGAATGTAGTCCTCTTAATTCTTGCTTCTAAAGCATACGCAAAAAGAAATTTCAATGTACAATGATGTTTTTTAAAAAACGGTCAAAATGTGCTCCACTCGGGCTGAAAACGCTTGTTCGGAACATTTCCTTAATGTTGACTATAAATCATAAACTAAGCATTTTTCAGCTGAAATAATGAATGTAGTCCTCTTAATTCTTGCTTCTAAAGCATACGCAAGCAGAAATTTCAATGTACAATGATGTTTTTAAAAAAAACAGTCAAAATGCGCTCCACTCGGGCTGAAAACGCTGTTGGGGACATTTCATTAATGTTGACTACAAATCAAAAACTAAGCATTTTTCAGCTGAAATAATGAATGTAGTCCTCTTAATTCTTGCTTCTAAAGCATACGCAAGCAGAAATTTCAATGTACAATGATGTTTTTAAAAAAAGGGTCAAAATGTGCTCCACTCGGGCTGAAAACGCTTGTTTGGAACATTTCATTAATGTTGACTATAAATCATAAACTAAGCATTTTTCAGCTGAAATAATGAATGTAGTCCTCTTAATTCTTGCTTCTAAAGCATACGCAAGCAGAAATTTCAATGTACAATGATGTTTTTAAAAAAACAGTCAAAATGTGCTCCACTCGGGCTAAAAACGCTGTTGGGGACATGAAATTAATGTTGACTATAAATCATAAACTAAGCATTTTTCAGCTGAAATAATGAATGTAGTCCTCTTAATTCTTGCTTCTAAAGCATACGCAAGCAGAAATTTCAATGTACAATGATGTTTTTAAAAAAACAGTCAAAATGTGCTCCACTCGGGCTGAAAACGCTTGTTTGGGACATGACATTAATGTTGACTATAAATCATAAACTAAGCATTTTTCAGCTGAAATAATGAATGTAGTCCTCTTAATTCTTGCTTCTAAAGCATACGCAAGCAGAAATTTCAATGTACAATGATGTTTTTAAAAAAACAGTCAAAATGTGCTCCACTCGGGCTGAAAACGCTTGTTTGGGACATGACATTAATGTTGACTATAAATCATAAACTAAGCATTTTTCAGCTGAAATAATGAATGTAGTCCTCTTAATTCTTGCTTCTAAAGCATACGCAAGCAGAAATTTCAATGTACAATGATGTTTTTAAAAAAACGGTCAAAATGTGCTCCACTCGGGCTGAAAACGCTTGTTCGGAACATTTCCTTAATGTTGACTATAAATCATAAACTAAGCATTTTTCAGCTGAAATAATGAATGTAGTCCTCTTAATTCTTGCTTCTAAAGCATACGCAAGCAGAAATTTCAATGTACAATGATGTTTTTAAAAAAAACAGTCAAAATGCGCTCCACTCGGGCTGAAAACGCTGTTGGGGACATTTCATTAATGTTGACTATAAATCATAAACTAAGCATTTTTCAGCTGAAATAATGAATGTAGTCCTCTTAATTCTTGCTTCTAAAGCATACGCAAGCAGAAATTTCAATGTACAATGATGTTTTTAAAAAAAACAGTCAAAATGCGCTCCACTCGGGCTGAAAACGCTGTTGGGGACATTTCATTAATGTTGACTACAAATCAAAAACTAAGCATTTTTCAGCTGAAATAATGAATGTAGTCCTCTTAATTCTTGCTTCTAAAGCATACGCAAGCAGAAATTTCAATGTACAATGATGTTTTTAAAAAAAGGGTCAAAATGTGCTCCACTCGGGCTGAAAACGCTTGTTTGGAACATTTCATTAATGTTGACTACAAATCATAAACTAAGCATTTTTCAGCTGAAATAATGAATGTAGTCCTCTTAATTCTTGCTTCTAAAGCATACGCAAGCAGAAATTTCAATGTACAATGATGTTTTTAAAAAAACAGTCAAAATGTGCTCCACTCGGGCTGAAAACGCTTGTTTGGGACATGACATTAATGTTGACTATAAATCATAAACTAAGCATTTTTCAGCTGAAATAATGAATGTAGTCCTCTTAATTCTTGCTTCTAAAGCATACGCAAGCAGAAATTTCAATGTACAATGATGTTTTTAAAAAAACAGTCAAAATGTGCTCCACTCGGGCTGAAAACGCTTGTTTGGGACATTACATTAATGTTGACTATAAATCATAAACTAAGCATTTTTCAGCTGAAATAATGAATGTAGTCCTCTTAATTCTTGCTTCTAAAGCATACGCAAAAAGAAATTTCAATGTACAATGATGTTTTTTAAAAAACGGTCAAAATGTGCTCCACTCGGGCTGAAAACGCTTGTTCGGAACATTTCCTTAATGTTGACTATAAATCATAAACTAAGCATTTTTCAGCTGAAATAATGAATGTAGTCCTCTTAATTCTTGCTTCTAAAGCATACGCAAGCAGAAATTTCAATGTACAATGATGTTTTTAAAAAAAACAGTCAAAATGCGCTCCACTCGGGCTGAAAACGCTGTTGGGGACATTTCATTAATGTTGACTACAAATCAAAAACTAAGCATTTTTCAGCTGAAATAATGAATGTAGTCCTCTTAATTCTTGCTTCTAAAGCATACGCAAGCAGAAATTTCAATGTACAATGATGTTTTTAAAAAAAGGGTCAAAATGTGCTCCACTCGGGCTGAAAACGCTTGTTTGGAACATTTCATTAATGTTGACTATAAATCATAAACTAAGCATTTTTCAGCTGAAATAATGAATGTAGTCCTCTTAATTCTTGCTTCTAAAGCATACGCAAGCAGAAATTTCAATGTACAATGATGTTTTTAAAAAAACAGTCAAAATGTGCTCCACTCGGGCTGAAAACGCTTGTTTGGGACATGACATTAATGTTGACTATAAATCATAAACTAAGCATTTTTCAGCTGAAATAATGAATGTAGTCCTCTTAATTCTTGCTTCTAAAGCATACGCAAGCAGAAATTTCAATGTACAATGATGTTTTTAAAAAAAGGGTCAAAATGTGCTCCACTCGGGCTGAAAACGCTTGTTTGGAACATTTCATTAATGTTGACTATAAATCATAAACTAAGCATTTTTCAGCTGAAATAATGAATGTAGTCCTCTTAATTCTTGCTTCTAAAGCATACGCAAGCAGAAATTTCAATGTACAATGATGTTTTTAAAAAAACAGTCAAAATGTGCTCCACTCGGGCTGAAAACGCTTGTTTGGGACATGACATTAATGTTGACTATAAATCATAAACTAAGCATTTTTCAGCTGAAATAATGAATGTAGTCCTCTTAATTCTTGCTTCTAAAGCATACGCAAGCAGAAATTTCAATGTACAATGATGTTTTTAAAAAAAGGGTCAAAATGTGCTCCACTCGGGCTGAAAACGCTTGTTTGGAACATTTCCTTAATGTTGACTATAAATCATAAACTAAGCATTTTTCAGCTGAAATAATGAATGTAGTCCTCTTAATTCTTGCTTCTAAAGCATACGCAAGCAGAAATTTCAATGTACAATGATGTTTTTAAAAAAACAGTCAAAATGTGCTCCACTCGGGCTGAAAACGCTTGTTTGGGACATGACATTAATGTTGACTATAAATCATAAACTAAGCATTTTTCAGCTGAAATAATGAATGTAGTCCTCTTAATTCTTGCTTCTAAAGCATACGCAAGCAGAAATTTCAATGTACAATGATGTTTTTAAAAAAACAGTCAAAATGTGCTCCACTCGGGCTGAAAACGCTTGTTTGGGACATGACATTAATGTTGACTATAAATCATAAACTAAGCATTTTTCAGCTGAAATAATGAATGTAGTCCTCTTAATTCTTGCTTCTAAAGCATACGCAAGCAGAAATTTCAATGTACAATGATGTTTTTAAAAAAACGGTCAAAATGTGCTCCACTCGGGCTGAAAACGCTTGTTTGGAACATTTCATTAATGTTGACTATAAATCATAAACTAAGCATTTTTCAGCTGAAATAATGAATGTAGTCCTCTTAATTCTTGCTTCTAAAGCATACGCAAGCAGAAATTTCAATGTACAATGATGTTTTTAAAAAAACAGTCAAAATGTGCTCCACTCGGGCTGAAAACGCTGTTGGGGACATTTCATTAATGTTGACTATAAATCATAAACTAAGCATTTTTCAGCTGAAATAATGAATGTAGTCCTCTTAATTCTTGCTTCTAAAGCATACGCAAGCAGAAATTTCAATGTACAATGATGTTTTTAAAAAAAACAGTCAAAATGCGCTCCACTCGGGCTGAAAACGCTGTTGGGGACATTTCATTAATGTTGACTATAAATCATAAACTAAGCATTTTTCAGCTGAAATAATGAATGTAGTCCTCTTAATTCTTGCTTCTAAAGCATACGCAAGCAGAAATTTCAATGTACAATGATGTTTTTAAAAAAACGGTCAAAATGTGCTCCACTCGGGCTGAAAACGCTTGTTCGGAACATTTCCTTAATGTTGACTATAAATCATAAACTAAGCATTTTTCAGCTGAAATAATGAATGTAGTCCTCTTAATTCTTGCTTCTAAAGCATACGCAAGCAGAAATTTCAATGTACAATGATGTTTTTAAAAAAAACAGTCAAAATGTGCTCCACTCGGGCTGAAAACGCTGTTGGGGACATTTCATTAATGTTGACTACAAATCAAAAACTAAGCATTTTTCAGCTGAAATAATGAATGTAGTCCTCTTAATTCTTGCTTCTAAAGCATTCGCAAGCAGAAATTTCAATGTACAATGATGTTTTTAAAAAAACAGTCAAAATGTGCTCCACTCGGGCTGAAAACGCTGTTGGGGACATTTCATTAATGTTGACTATAAATCATAAACTAAGCATTTTTCAGCTGAAATAATGAATGTAGTCCTCTTAATTCTTGCTTCTAAAGCATACGCAAGCAGAAATTTCAATGTACAATGATGTTTTTAAAAAAACGGTCAAAATGTGCTCCACTCGGGCTGAAAACGCTTGTTTGGGACATTACATTAATGTTGACTATAAATCATAAACTAAGCATTTTTCAGCTGAAATAATGAATGTAGTCCTCTTAATTCTTGCTTCTAAAGCATACGCAAACAGAAATTTCAATGTACAATGATGTTTTTTAAAAAACGGTCAAAATGTGCTCCACTCGGGCTGAAAACGCTTGTTCGGAACATTTCCTTAATGTTGACTATAAATCATAAACTAAGCATTTTTCAGCTGAAATAATGAATGTAGTCCTCTTAATTCTTGCTTCTAAAGCATACGCAAGCAGAAATTTCAATGTACAATGATGTTTTTAAAAAAAACAGTCAAAATGCGCTCCACTCGGGCTGAAAACGCTGTTGGGGACATTTCATTAATGTTGACTACAAATCAAAAACTAAGCATTTTTCAGCTGAAATAATGAATGTAGTCCTCTTAATTCTTGCTTCTAAAGCATACGCAAGCAGAAATTTCAATGTACAATGATGTTTTTAAAAAAAGGGTCAAAATGTGCTCCACTCGGGCTGAAAACGCTTGTTTGGAACATTTCATTAATGTTGACTATAAATCATAAACTAAGCATTTTTCAGCTGAAATAATGAATGTAGTCCTCTTAATTCTTGCTTCTAAAGCATACGCAAGCAGAAATTTCAATGTACAATGATGTTTTTAAAAAAACAGTCAAAATGTGCTCCACTCGGGCTGAAAACGCTTGTTTGGGACATGACATTAATGTTGACTATAAATCATAAACTAAGCATTTTTCAGCTGAAATAATGAATGTAGTCCTCTTAATTCTTGCTTCTAAAGCATACGCAAGCAGAAATTTCAATGTACAATGATGTTTTTAAAAAAACAGTCAAAATGTGCTCCACTCGGGCTGAAAACGCTTGTTTGGGACATTACATTAATGTTGACTATAAATCATAAACTAAGCATTTTTCAGCTGAAATAATGAATGTAGTCCTCTTAATTCTTGCTTCTAAAGCATACGCAAAAAGAAATTTCAATGTACAATGATGTTTTTTAAAAAACGGTCAAAATGTGCTCCACTCGGGCTGAAAACGCTTGTTCGGAACATTTCCTTAATGTTGACTATAAATCATAAACTAAGCATTTTTCAGCTGAAATAATGAATGTAGTCCTCTTAATTCTTGCTTCTAAAGCATACGCAAGCAGAAATTTCAATGTACAATGATGTTTTTAAAAAAAACAGTCAAAATGCGCTCCACTCGGGCTGAAAACGCTGTTGGGGACATTTCATTAATGTTGACTACAAATCAAAAACTAAGCATTTTTCAGCTGAAATAATGAATGTAGTCCTCTTAATTCTTGCTTCTAAAGCATACGCAAGCAGAAATTTCAATGTACAATGATGTTTTTAAAAAAAGGGTCAAAATGTGCTCCACTCGGGCTGAAAACGCTTGTTTGGAACATTTCATTAATGTTGACTATAAATCATAAACTAAGCATTTTTCAGCTGAAATAATGAATGTAGTCCTCTTAATTCTTGCTTCTAAAGCATACGCAAGCAGAAATTTCAATGTACAATGATGTTTTTAAAAAAAGGGTCAAAATGTGCTCCACTCGGGCTGAAAACGCTTGTTTGGGACATGACATTAATGTTGACTATAAATCATAAACTAAGCATTTTTCAGCTGAAATAATGAATGTAGTCCTCTTAATTCTTGCTTCTAAAGCATACGCAAGCAGAAATTTCAATGTACAATGATGTTTTTAAAAAAAGGGTCAAAATGTGCTCCACTCGGGCTGAAAACGCTTGTTTGGAACATTTCATTAATGTTGACTATAAATCATAAACTAAGCATTTTTCAGCTGAAATAATGAATGTAGTCCTCTTAATTCTTGCTTCTAAAGCATACGCAAGCAGAAATTTCAATGTACAATGATGTTTTTAAAAAAACAGTCAAAATGTGCTCCACTCGGGCTGAAAACGCTTGTTTGGGACATGACATTAATGTTGACTATAAATCATAAACTAAGCATTTTTCAGCTGAAATAATGAATGTAGTCCTCTTAATTCTTGCTTCTAAAGCATACGCAAGCAGAAATTTCAATGTACAATGATGTTTTTAAAAAAAGGGTCAAAATGTGCTCCACTCGGGCTGAAAACGCTTGTTTGGAACATTTCCTTAATGTTGACTATAAATCATAAACTAAGCATTTTTCAGCTGAAATAATGAATGTAGTCCTCTTAATTCTTGCTTCTAAAGCATACGCAAGCAGAAATTTCAATGTACAATGATGTTTTTAAAAAAACAGTCAAAATGTGCTCCACTCGGGCTGAAAACGCTTGTTTGGGACATGACATTAAGGTTGACTATAAATCATAAACTAAGCATTTTTCAGCTGAAATAATGAATGTAGTCCTCTTAATTCTTGCTTCTAAAGCATACGCAAGCAGAAATTTCAATGTACAATGATGTTTTTAAAAAAAACAGTCAAAATGCGCTCCACTCGGGCTGAAAACGCTGTTGGGGACATTTCATTAATGTTGACTATAAATCATAAACTAAGCATTTTTCAGCTGAAATAATGAATGTAGTCCTCTTAATTCTTGCTTCTAAAGCATACGCAAGCAGAAATTTCAATGTACAATGATGTTTTTAAAAAAACGGTCAAAATGTGCTCCACTCGGGCTGAAAACGCTTGTTCGGAACATTTCCTTAATGTTGACTATAAATCATAAACTAAGCATTTTTCAGCTGAAATAATGAATGTAGTCCTCTTAATTCTTGCTTCTAAAGCATACGCAAGCAGAAATTTCAATGTACAATGATGTTTTTAAAAAAAACAGTCAAAATGTGCTCCACTCGGGCTGAAAACGCTGTTGGGGACATTTCATTAATGTTGACTACAAATCAAAAACTAAGCATTTTTCAGCTGAAATAATGAATGTAGTCCTCTTAATTCTTGCTTCTAAAGCATTCGCAAGCAGAAATTTCAATGTACAATGATGTTTTTAAAAAAACAGTCAAAATGTGCTCCACTCGGGCTGAAAACGCTGTTGGGGACATTTCATTAATGTTGACTATAAATCATAAACTAAGCATTTTTCAGCTGAAATAATGAATGTAGTCCTCTTAATTCTTGCTTCTAAAGCATACGCAAGCAGAAATTTCAATGTACAATGATGTTTTTAAAAAAACGGTCAAAATGTGCTCCACTCGGGCTGAAAACGCTTGTTTGGGACATTACATTAATGTTGACTATAAATCATAAACTAAGCATTTTTCAGCTGAAATAATGAATGTAGTCCTCTTAATTCTTGCTTCTAAAGCATACGCAAACAGAAATTTCAATGTACAATGATGTTTTTTAAAAAACGGTCAAAATGTGCTCCACTCGGGCTGAAAACGCTTGTTCGGAACATTTCCTTAATGTTGACTATAAATCATAAACTAAGCATTTTTCAGCTGAAATAATGAATGTAGTCCTCTTAATTCTTGCTTCTAAAGCATACGCAAGCAGAAATTTCAATGTACAATGATGTTTTTAAAAAAAACAGTCAAAATGCGCTCCACTCGGGCTGAAAACGCTGTTGGGGACATTTCATTAATGTTGACTACAAATCAAAAACTAAGCATTTTTCAGCTGAAATAATGAATGTAGTCCTCTTAATTCTTGCTTCTAAAGCATACGCAAGCAGAAATTTCAATGTACAATGATGTTTTTAAAAAAAGGGTCAAAATGTGCTCCACTCGGGCTGAAAACGCTTGTTTGGAACATTTCATTAATGTTGACTATAAATCATAAACTAAGCATTTTTCAGCTGAAATAATGAATGTAGTCCTCTTAATTCTTGCTTCTAAAGCATACGCAAGCAGAAATTTCAATGTACAATGATGTTTTTAAAAAAACAGTCAAAATGTGCTCCACTCGGGCTGAAAACGCTTGTTTGGGACATGACATTAATGTTGACTATAAATCATAAACTAAGCATTTTTCAGCTGAAATAATGAATGTAGTCCTCTTAATTCTTGCTTCTAAAGCATACGCAAGCAGAAATTTCAATGTACAATGATGTTTTTAAAAAAACAGTCAAAATGTGCTCCACTCGGGCTGAAAACGCTTGTTTGGGACATTACATTAATGTTGACTATAAATCATAAACTAAGCATTTTTCAGCTGAAATAATGAATGTAGTCCTCTTAATTCTTGCTTCTAAAGCATACGCAAAAAGAAATTTCAATGTACAATGATGTTTTTTAAAAAACGGTCAAAATGTGCTCCACTCGGGCTGAAAACGCTTGTTCGGAACATTTCCTTAATGTTGACTATAAATCATAAACTAAGCATTTTTCAGCTGAAATAATGAATGTAGTCCTCTTAATTCTTGCTTCTAAAGCATACGCAAGCAGAAATTTCAATGTACAATGATGTTTTTAAAAAAAACAGTCAAAATGCGCTCCACTCGGGCTGAAAACGCTGTTGGGGACATTTCATTAATGTTGACTACAAATCAAAAACTAAGCATTTTTCAGCTGAAATAATGAATGTAGTCCTCTTAATTCTTGCTTCTAAAGCATACGCAAGCAGAAATTTCAATGTACAATGATGTTTTTAAAAAAAGGGTCAAAATGTGCTCCACTCGGGCTGAAAACGCTTGTTTGGAACATTTCATTAATGTTGACTATAAATCATAAACTAAGCATTTTTCAGCTGAAATAATGAATGTAGTCCTCTTAATTCTTGCTTCTAAAGCATACGCAAGCAGAAATTTCAATGTACAATGATGTTTTTAAAAAAAGGGTCAAAATGTGCTCCACTCGGGCTGAAAACGCTTGTTTGGGACATGACATTAATGTTGACTATAAATCATAAACTAAGCATTTTTCAGCTGAAATAATGAATGTAGTCCTCTTAATTCTTGCTTCTAAAGCATACGCAAGCAGAAATTTCAATGTACAATGATGTTTTTAAAAAAAGGGTCAAAATGTGCTCCACTCGGGCTGAAAACGCTTGTTTGGAACATTTCATTAATGTTGACTATAAATCATAAACTAAGCATTTTTCAGCTGAAATAATGAATGTAGTCCTCTTAATTCTTGCTTCTAAAGCATACGCAAGCAGAAATTTCAATGTACAATGATGTTTTTAAAAAAACAGTCAAAATGTGCTCCACTCGGGCTGAAAACGCTTGTTTGGGACATGACATTAATGTTGACTATAAATCATAAACTAAGCATTTTTCAGCTGAAATAATGAATGTAGTCCTCTTAATTCTTGCTTCTAAAGCATACGCAAGCAGAAATTTCAATGTACAATGATGTTTTTAAAAAAAGGGTCAAAATGTGCTCCACTCGGGCTGAAAACGCTTGTTTGGAACATTTCCTTAATGTTGACTATAAATCATAAACTAAGCATTTTTCAGCTGAAATAATGAATGTAGTCCTCTTAATTCTTGCTTCTAAAGCATACGCAAGCAGAAATTTCAATGTACAATGATGTTTTTAAAAAAACAGTCAAAATGTGCTCCACTCGGGCTGAAAACGCTTGTTTGGGACATGACATTAAGGTTGACTATAAATCATAAACTAAGCATTTTTCAGCTGAAATAATGAATGTAGTCCTCTTAATTCTTGCTTCTAAAGCATACGCAAGCAGAAATTTCAATGTACAATGATGTTTTTAAAAAAAACAGTCAAAATGCGCTCCACTCGGGCTGAAAACGCTGTTGGGGACATTTCATTAATGTTGACTATAAATCATAAACTAAGCATTTTTCAGCTGAAATAATGAATGTAGTCCTCTTAATTCTTGCTTCTAAAGCATACGCAAGCAGAAATTTCAATGTACAATGATGTTTTTAAAAAAACGGTCAAAATGTGCTCCACTCGGGCTGAAAACGCTTGTTCGGAACATTTCCTTAATGTTGACTATAAATCATAAACTAAGCATTTTTCAGCTGAAATAATGAATGTAGTCCTCTTAATTCTTGCTTCTAAAGCATACGCAAGCAGAAATTTCAATGTACAATGATGTTTTTAAAAAAAACAGTCAAAATGTGCTCCACTCGGGCTGAAAACGCTGTTGGGGACATTTCATTAATGTTGACTACAAATCAAAAACTAAGCATTTTTCAGCTGAAATAATGAATGTAGTCCTCTTAATTCTTGCTTCTAAAGCATTCGCAAGCAGAAATTTCAATGTACAATGATGTTTTTAAAAAAACAGTCAAAATGTGCTCCACTCGGGCTGAAAACGCTGTTGGGGACATTTCATTAATGTTGACTATAAATCATAAACTAAGCATTTTTCAGCTGAAATAATGAATGTAGTCCTCTTAATTCTTGCTTCTAAAGCATACGCAAGCAGAAATTTCAATGTACAATGATGTTTTTAAAAAAACGGTCAAAATGTGCTCCACTCGGGCTGAAAACGCTTGTTTGGGACATTACATTAATGTTGACTATAAATCATAAACTAAGCATTTTTCAGCTGAAATAATGAATGTAGTCCTCTTAATTCTTGCTTCTAAAGCATACGCAAACAGAAATTTCAATGTACAATGATGTTTTTTAAAAAACGGTCAAAATGTGCTCCACTCGGGCTGAAAACGCTTGTTCGGAACATTTCCTTAATGTTGACTATAAATCATAAACTAAGCATTTTTCAGCTGAAATAATGAATGTAGTCCTCTTAATTCTTGCTTCTAAAGCATACGCAAGCAGAAATTTCAATGTACAATGATGTTTTTAAAAAAAACAGTCAAAATGCGCTCCACTCGGGCTGAAAACGCTGTTGGGGACATTTCATTAATGTTGACTACAAATCAAAAACTAAGCATTTTTCAGCTGAAATAATGAATGTAGTCCTCTTAATTCTTGCTTCTAAAGCATACGCAAGCAGAAATTTCAATGTACAATGATGTTTTTAAAAAAAGGGTCAAAATGTGCTCCACTCGGGCTGAAAACGCTTGTTTGGAACATTTCATTAATGTTGACTATAAATCATAAACTAAGCATTTTTCAGCTGAAATAATGAATGTAGTCCTCTTAATTCTTGCTTCTAAAGCATACGCAAGCAGAAATTTCAATGTACAATGATGTTTTTAAAAAAACAGTCAAAATGTGCTCCACTCGGGCTGAAAACGCTTGTTTGGGACATGACATTAATGTTGACTATAAATCATAAACTAAGCATTTTTCAGCTGAAATAATGAATGTAGTCCTCTTAATTCTTGCTTCTAAAGCATACGCAAGCAGAAATTTCAATGTACAATGATGTTTTTAAAAAAACAGTCAAAATGTGCTCCACTCGGGCTGAAAACGCTTGTTTGGGACATTACATTAATGTTGACTATAAATCATAAACTAAGCATTTTTCAGCTGAAATAATGAATGTAGTCCTCTTAATTCTTGCTTCTAAAGCATACGCAAAAAGAAATTTCAATGTACAATGATGTTTTTTAAAAAACGGTCAAAATGTGCTCCACTCGGGCTGAAAACGCTTGTTCGGAACATTTCCTTAATGTTGACTATAAATCATAAACTAAGCATTTTTCAGCTGAAATAATGAATGTAGTCCTCTTAATTCTTGCTTCTAAAGCATACGCAAGCAGAAATTTCAATGTACAATGATGTTTTTAAAAAAAACAGTCAAAATGCGCTCCACTCGGGCTGAAAACGCTGTTGGGGACATTTCATTAATGTTGACTACAAATCAAAAACTAAGCATTTTTCAGCTGAAATAATGAATGTAGTCCTCTTAATTCTTGCTTCTAAAGCATACGCAAGCAGAAATTTCAATGTACAATGATGTTTTTAAAAAAAGGGTCAAAATGTGCTCCACTCGGGCTGAAAACGCTTGTTTGGAACATTTCATTAATGTTGACTATAAATCATAAACTAAGCATTTTTCAGCTGAAATAATGAATGTAGTCCTCTTAATTCTTGCTTCTAAAGCATACGCAAGCAGAAATTTCAATGTACAATGATGTTTTTAAAAAAACAGTCAAAATGTGCTCCACTCGGGCTGAAAACGCTTGTTTGGGACATGACATTAATGTTGACTATAAATCATAAACTAAGCATTTTTCAGCTGAAATAATGAATGTAGTCCTCTTAATTCTTGCTTCTAAAGCATACGCAAGCAGAAATTTCAATGTACAATGATGTTTTTTAAAAAACGGTCAAAATGTGCTCCACTCGGGCTGAAAACGCTTGTTCGGAACATTTCCTTAATGTTGACTATAAATCATAAACTAAGCATTTTTCAGCTGAAATAATGAATGTAGTCCTCTTAATTCTTGCTTCTAAAGCATACGCAAGCAGAAATTTCAAAGTACAATGATCTTTTTAAAAAAACGGTCAAAATGTGCTCCACTCGGGCTGAAAACGCTTGTTTGGAACATTTCATTAATGTTGACTATAAATCATAAACTAAGCATTTTTCAGCTGAAATAATGAATGTAGTCCTCTTAATTCTTGCTTCTAAAGCATACGCAAGCAGAAATTTCAATGTACAATGATGTTTTTAAAAAAAACAGTCAAAATGTGCTCCACTCGGGCTGAAAACGTTGTTGGGGACATTTCATTAATGTTGACTATAAATCAAAAACTAAGCATTTTTCAGCTGAAATAATGAATGTAGTCCTCTTAATTCTTGCTTCTAAAGCATACGCAAGCAGAAATTTCAATGTACAATGATGTTTTTAAAAAAACAGTCAAAATGTGCTCCACTCGGGCTGAAAACGCTTGTTTGGGACATGACATTAATGTTGACTATAAATCATAAACTAAGCATTTTTCAGCTGAAATAATGAATGTAGTCCTCTTAATTCTTGCTTCTAAAGCATACGCAAGCAGAAATTTCAATGTACAATGATGTTTTTAAAAAAACAGTCAAAATGTGCTCCACTCGGGCTGAAAACGCTTGTTTGGGACATGACATTAATGTTGACTATAAATCATAAACTAAGCATTTTTCAGCTGAAATAATGAATGTAGTCCTCTTAATTCTTGCTTCTAAAGCATACGCAAGCAGAAATTTCAATGTACAATGATGTTTTTAAAAAAACGGTCAAAATGTGCTCCACTCGGGCTGAAAACGCTTGTTCGGAACATTTCCTTAATGTTGACTATAAATCATAAACTAAGCATTTTTCAGCTGAAATAATGAATGTAGTCCTCTTAATTCTTGCTTCTAAAGCATACGCAAGCAGAAATTTCAATGTACAATGATGTTTTTAAAAAAAACAGTCAAAATGCGCTCCACTCGGGCTGAAAACGCTGTTGGGGACATTTCATTAATGTTGACTATAAATCATAAACTAAGCATTTTTCAGCTGAAATAATGAATGTAGTCCTCTTAATTCTTGCTTCTAAAGCATACGCAAGCAGAAATTTCAATGTACAATGATGTTTTTAAAAAAAACAGTCAAAATGCGCTCCACTCGGGCTGAAAACGCTGTTGGGGACATTTCATTAATGTTGACTACAAATCAAAAACTAAGCATTTTTCAGCTGAAATAATGAATGTAGTCCTCTTAATTCTTGCTTCTAAAGCATACGCAAGCAGAAATTTCAATGTACAATGATGTTTTTAAAAAAAGGGTCAAAATGTGCTCCACTCGGGCTGAAAACGCTTGTTTGGAACATTTCATTAATGTTGACTACAAATCATAAACTAAGCATTTTTCAGCTGAAATAATGAATGTAGTCCTCTTAATTCTTGCTTCTAAAGCATACGCAAGCAGAAATTTCAATGTACAATGATGTTTTTAAAAAAACAGTCAAAATGTGCTCCACTCGGGCTGAAAACGCTTGTTTGGGACATGACATTAATGTTGACTATAAATCATAAACTAAGCATTTTTCAGCTGAAATAATGATTGTAGTCCTCTTAATTCTTGCTTCTAAAGCATACGCAAGCAGAAATTTCAATGTACAATGATGTTTTTAAAAAAAGGGTCAAAATGTGCTCCACTCGGGCTGAAAACGCTTGTTTGGAACATTTCATTAATGTTGACTATAAATCATAAACTAAGCATTTTTCAGCTGAAATAATGAATGTAGTCCTCTTAATTCTTGCTTCTAAAGCATACGCAAGCAGAAATTTCAATGTACAATGATGTTTTTAAAAAAACAGTCAAAATGTGCTCCACTCGGGCTGAAAACGCTTGTTTGGGACATGACATTAATGTTGACTATAAATCATAAACTAAGCATTTTTCAGCTGAAATAATGAATGTAGTCCTCTTAATTCTTGCTTCTAAAGCATACGCAAGCAGAAATTTCAATGTACAATGATGTTTTTAAAAAAAGGGTCAAAATGTGCTCCACTCGGGCTGAAAACGCTTGTTTGGAACATTTCCTTAATGTTGACTATAAATCATAAACTAAGCATTTTTCAGCTGAAATAATGAATGTAGTCCTCTTAATTCTTGCTTCTAAAGCATACGCAAGCAGAAATTTCAATGTACAATGATGTTTTTAAAAAAACAGTCAAAATGTGCTCCACTCGGGCTGAAAACGCTTGTTTGGGACATGACATTAAGGTTGACTATAAATCATAAACTAAGCATTTTTCAGCTGAAATAATGAATGTAGTCCTCTTAATTCTTGCTTCTAAAGCATACGCAAGCAGAAATTTCAATGTACAATGATGTTTTTAAAAAAAACAGTCAAAATGCGCTCCACTCGGGCTGAAAACGCTGTTGGGGACATTTCATTAATGTTGACTATAAATCATAAACTAAGCATTTTTCAGCTGAAATAATGAATGTAGTCCTCTTAATTCTTGCTTCTAAAGCATACGCAAGCAGAAATTTCAATGTACAATGATGTTTTTAAAAAAACGGTCAAAATGTGCTCCACTCGGGCTGAAAACGCTTGTTCGGAACATTTCCTTAATGTTGACTATAAATCATAAACTAAGCATTTTTCAGCTGAAATAATGAATGTAGTCCTCTTAATTCTTGCTTCTAAAGCATACGCAAGCAGAAATTTCAATGTACAATGATGTTTTTAAAAAAAACAGTCAAAATGTGCTCCACTCGGGCTGAAAACGCTGTTGGGGACATTTCATTAATGTTGACTACAAATCAAAAACTAAGCATTTTTCAGCTGAAATAATGAATGTAGTCCTCTTAATTCTTGCTTCTAAAGCATTCGCAAGCAGAAATTTCAATGTACAATGATGTTTTTAAAAAAACAGTCAAAATGTGCTCCACTCGGGCTGAAAACGCTGTTGGGGACATTTCATTAATGTTGACTATAAATCATAAACTAAGCATTTTTCAGCTGAAATAATGAATGTAGTCCTCTTAATTCTTGCTTCTAAAGCATACGCAAGCAGAAATTTCAATGTACAATGATGTTTTTAAAAAAACGGTCAAAATGTGCTCCACTCGGGCTGAAAACGCTTGTTTGGGACATTACATTAATGTTGACTATAAATCATAAACTAAGCATTTTTCAGCTGAAATAATGAATGTAGTCCTCTTAATTCTTGCTTCTAAAGCATACGCAAACAGAAATTTCAATGTACAATGATGTTTTTTAAAAAACGGTCAAAATGTGCTCCACTCGGGCTGAAAACGCTTGTTCGGAACATTTCCTTAATGTTGACTATAAATCATAAACTAAGCATTTTTCAGCTGAAATAATGAATGTAGTCCTCTTAATTCTTGCTTCTAAAGCATACGCAAGCAGAAATTTCAATGTACAATGATGTTTTTAAAAAAAACAGTCAAAATGCGCTCCACTCGGGCTGAAAACGCTGTTGGGGACATTTCATTAATGTTGACTACAAATCAAAAACTAAGCATTTTTCAGCTGAAATAATGAATGTAGTCCTCTTAATTCTTGCTTCTAAAGCATACGCAAGCAGAAATTTCAATGTACAATGATGTTTTTAAAAAAAGGGTCAAAATGTGCTCCACTCGGGCTGAAAACGCTTGTTTGGAACATTTCATTAATGTTGACTATAAATCATAAACTAAGCATTTTTCAGCTGAAATAATGAATGTAGTCCTCTTAATTCTTGCTTCTAAAGCATACGCAAGCAGAAATTTCAATGTACAATGATGTTTTTAAAAAAACAGTCAAAATGTGCTCCACTCGGGCTGAAAACGCTTGTTTGGGACATGACATTAATGTTGACTATAAATCATAAACTAAGCATTTTTCAGCTGAAATAATGAATGTAGTCCTCTTAATTCTTGCTTCTAAAGCATACGCAAGCAGAAATTTCAATGTACAATGATGTTTTTAAAAAAACAGTCAAAATGTGCTCCACTCGGGCTGAAAACGCTTGTTTGGGACATTACATTAATGTTGACTATAAATCATAAACTAAGCATTTTTCAGCTGAAATAATGAATGTAGTCCTCTTAATTCTTGCTTCTAAAGCATACGCAAAAAGAAATTTCAATGTACAATGATGTTTTTTAAAAAACGGTCAAAATGTGCTCCACTCGGGCTGAAAACGCTTGTTCGGAACATTTCCTTAATGTTGACTATAAATCATAAACTAAGCATTTTTCAGCTGAAATAATGAATGTAGTCCTCTTAATTCTTGCTTCTAAAGCATACGCAAGCAGAAATTTCAATGTACAATGATGTTTTTAAAAAAAACAGTCAAAATGCGCTCCACTCGGGCTGAAAACGCTGTTGGGGACATTTCATTAATGTTGACTACAAATCAAAAACTAAGCATTTTTCAGCTGAAATAATGAATGTAGTCCTCTTAATTCTTGCTTCTAAAGCATACGCAAGCAGAAATTTCAATGTACAATGATGTTTTTAAAAAAAGGGTCAAAATGTGCTCCACTCGGGCTGAAAACGCTTGTTTGGAACATTTCATTAATGTTGACTATAAATCATAAACTAAGCATTTTTCAGCTGAAATAATGAATGTAGTCCTCTTAATTCTTGCTTCTAAAGCATACGCAAGCAGAAATTTCAATGTACAATGATGTTTTTAAAAAAACAGTCAAAATGTGCTCCACTCGGGCTGAAAACGCTGTTGGGGACATGACATTAATGTTGACTATAAATCATAAACTAAGCATTTTTCAGCTGAAATAATGAATGTAGTCCTCTTAATTCTTGCTTCTAAAGCATACGCAAGCAGAAATTTCAATGTACAATGATGTTTTTAAAAAAAACAGTCAAAATGCGCTCCACTCGGGCTGAAAACGCTGTTGGGGACATTTCATTAATGTTGACTACAAATCAAAAACTAAGCATTTTTCAGCTGAAATAATGAATGTAGTCCTCTTAATTCTTGCTTCTAAAGCATACGCAAGCAGAAATTTCAATGTACAATGATGTTTTTAAAAAAAGGGTCAAAATGTGCTCCACTCGGGCTGAAAACGCTTGTTTGGAACATTTCCTTAATGTTGACTATAAATCATAAACTAAGCATTTTTCAGCTGAAATAATGAATGTAGTCCTCTTAATTCTTGCTTCTAAAGCATACGCAAGCAGAAATTTCAAAGTACAATGATCTTTTTAAAAAAACGGTCAAAATGTGCTCCACTCGGGCTGAAAACGCTTGTTTGGAACATTTCATTAATGTTGACTATAAATCATAAACTAAGCATTTTTCAGCTGAAATAATGAATGTAGTCCTCTTAATTCTTGCTTCTAAAGCATACGCAAGCAGAAATTTCAATGTACAATGATGTTTTTAAAAAAAACAGTCAAAATGTGCTCCACTCGGGCTGAAAACGTTGTTGGGGACATTTCATTAATGTTGACTATAAATCAAAAACTAAGCATTTTTCAGCTGAAATAATGAATGTAGTCCTCTTAATTCTTGCTTCTAAAGCATACGCAAGCAGAAATTTCAATGTACAATGATGTTTTTAAAAAAACAGTCAAAATGTGCTCCACTCGGGCTGAAAACGCTTGTTTGGGACATGACATTAATGTTGACTATAAATCATAAACTAAGCATTTTTCAGCTGAAATAATGAATGTAGTCCTCTTAATTCTTGCTTCTAAAGCATACGCAAGCAGAAATTTCAATGTACAATGATGTTTTTAAAAAAACAGTCAAAATGTGCTCCACTCGGGCTGAAAACGCTTGTTTGGGACATGACATTAATGTTGACTATAAATCATAAACTAAGCATTTTTCAGCTGAAATAATGAATGTAGTCCTCTTAATTCTTGCTTCTAAAGCATACGCAAGCAGAAATTTCAATGTACAATGATGTTTTTAAAAAAACGGTCAAAATGTGCTCCACTCGGGCTGAAAACGCTTGTTCGGAACATTTCCTTAATGTTGACTATAAATCATAAACTAAGCATTTTTCAGCTGAAATAATGAATGTAGTCCTCTTAATTCTTGCTTCTAAAGCATACGCAAGCAGAAATTTCAATGTACAATGATGTTTTTAAAAAAAACAGTCAAAATGCGCTCCACTCGGGCTGAAAACGCTGTTGGGGACATTTCATTAATGTTGACTATAAATCATAAACTAAGCATTTTTCAGCTGAAATAATGAATGTAGTCCTCTTAATTCTTGCTTCTAAAGCATACGCAAGCAGAAATTTCAATGTACAATGATGTTTTTAAAAAAAACAGTCAAAATGCGCTCCACTCGGGCTGAAAACGCTGTTGGGGACATTTCATTAATGTTGACTACAAATCAAAAACTAAGCATTTTTCAGCTGAAATAATGAATGTAGTCCTCTTAATTCTTGCTTCTAAAGCATACGCAAGCAGAAATTTCAATGTACAATGATGTTTTTAAAAAAAGGGTCAAAATGTGCTCCACTCGGGCTGAAAACGCTTGTTTGGAACATTTCATTAATGTTGACTATAAATCATAAACTAAGCATTTTTCAGCTGAAATAATGAATGTAGTCCTCTTAATTCTTGCTTCTAAAGCATACGCAAGCAGAAATTTCAATGTACAATGATGTTTTTAAAAAAACAGTCAAAATGTGCTCCACTCGGGCTGAAAACGCTTGTTTGGGACATGACATTAATGTTGACTATAAATCATAAACTAAGCATTTTTCAGCTGAAATAATGAATGTAGTCCTCTTAATTCTTGCTTCTAAAGCATACGCAAGCAGAAATTTCAATGTACGATGATGTTTTTAAAAAAAGGGTCAAAATGTGCTCCACTCGGGCTGAAAACGCTTGTTTGGAACATTTCATTAATGTTGACTATAAATCATAAACTAAGCATTTTTCAGCTGAAATAATGAATGTAGTCCTCTTAATTCTTGCTTCTAAAGCATACGCAAGCAGAAATTTCAATGTACAATGATGTTTTTAAAAAAACAGTCAAAATGTGCTCCACTCGGGCTGAAAACGCTTGTTTGGGACATGACATTAATGTTGACTATAAATCATAAACTAAGCATTTTTCAGCTGAAATAATGAATGTAGTCCTCTTAATTCTTGCTTCTAAAGCATACGCAAGCAGAAATTTCAATGTACAATGATGTTTTTAAAAAAAGGGTCAAAATGTGCTCCACTCGGGCTGAAAACGCTTGTTTGGAACATTTCCTTAATGTTGACTATAAATCATAAACTAAGCATTTTTCAGCTGAAATAATGAATGTAGTCCTCTTAATTCTTGCTTCTAAAGCATACGCAAGCAGAAATTTCAATGTACAATGATGTTTTTAAAAAAACAGTCAAAATGTGCTCCACTCGGGCTGAAAACGCTTGTTTGGGACATGACATTAATGTTGACTATAAATCATAAACTAAGCATTTTTCAGCTGAAATAATGAATGTAGTCCTCTTAATTCTTGCTTCTAAAGCATACGCAATCAGAAATTTCAATGTACAATGATGTTTTTAAAAAAACAGTCAAAATGTGCTCCACTCGGGCTGAAAACGCTTGTTTGGGACATGACATTAATGTTGACTATAAATCATAAACTAAGCATTTTTCAGCTGAAATAATGAATGTAGTCCTCTTAATTCTTGCTTCTAAAGCATACGCAAGCAGAAATTTCAATGTACAATGATGTTTTTAAAAAAACGGTCAAAATGTGCTCCACTCGGGCTGAAAACGCTTGTTTGGAACATTTCATTAATGTTGACTATAAATCATAAACTAAGCATTTTTCAGCTGAAATAATGAATGTAGTCCTCTTAATTCTTGCTTCTAAAGCATACGCAAGCAGAAATTTCAATGTACAATGATGTTTTTAAAAAAACAGTCAAAATGTGCTCCACTCGGGCTGAAAACGCTGTTGGGGACATTTCATTAATGTTGACTATAAATCATAAACTAAGCATTTTTCAGCTGAAATAATGAATGTAGTCCTCTTAATTCTTGCTTCTAAAGCATACGCAAGCAGAAATTTCAATGTACAATGATGTTTTTAAAAAAAACAGTCAAAATGCGCTCCACTCGGGCTGAAAACGCCGTTGGGGACATTTCATTAATGTTGACTATAAATCATAAACTAAGCATTTTTCAGCTGAAATAATGAATGTAGTCCTCTTAATTCTTGCTTCTAAAGCATACGCAAGCAGAAATTTCAATGTACAATGATGTTTTTAAAAAAACGGTCAAAATGTGCTCCACTCGGGCTGAAAACGCTTGTTCGGAACATTTCCTTAATGTTGACTATAAATCATAAACTAAGCATTTTTCAGCTGAAATAATGAATGTAGTCCTCTTAATTCTTGCTTCTAAAGCATACGCAAGCAGAAATTTCAATGTACAATGATGTTTTTAAAAAAAACAGTCAAAATGTGCTCCACTCGGGCTGAAAACGCTGTTGGGGACATTTCATTAATGTTGACTACAAATCAAAAACTAAGCATTTTTCAGCTGAAATAATGAATGTAGTCCTCTTAATTCTTGCTTCTAAAGCATTCGCAAGCAGAAATTTCAATGTACAATGATGTTTTTAAAAAAACAGTCAAAATGTGCTCCACTCGGGCTGAAAACGCTGTTGGGGACATTTCATTAATGTTGACTATAAATCATAAACTAAGCATTTTTCAGCTGAAATAATGAATGTAGTCCTCTTAATTCTTGCTTCTAAAGCATACGCAAGCAGAAATTTCAATGTACAATGATGTTTTTAAAAAAACGGTCAAAATGTGCTCCACTCGGGCTGAAAACGCTTGTTTGGGACATTACATTAATGTTGACTATAAATCATAAACTAAGCATTTTTCAGCTGAAATAATGAATGTAGTCCTCTTAATTCTTGCTTCTAAAGCATACGCAAACAGAAATTTCAATGTACAATGATGTTTTTTAAAAAACGGTCAAAATGTGCTCCACTCGGGCTGAAAACGCTTGTTCGGAACATTTCCTTAATGTTGACTATAAATCATAAACTAAGCATTTTTCAGCTGAAATAATGAATGTAGTCCTCTTAATTCTTGCTTCTAAAGCATACGCAAGCAGAAATTTCAATGTACAATGATGTTTTTAAAAAAAACAGTCAAAATGCGCTCCACTCGGGCTGAAAACGCTGTTGGGGACATTTCATTAATGTTGACTACAAATCAAAAACTAAGCATTTTTCAGCTGAAATAATGAATGTAGTCCTCTTAATTCTTGCTTCTAAAGCATACGCAAGCAGAAATTTCAATGTACAATGATGTTTTTAAAAAAAGGGTCAAAATGTGCTCCACTCGGGCTGAAAACGCTTGTTTGGAACATTTCATTAATGTTGACTATAAATCATAAACTAAGCATTTTTCAGCTGAAATAATGAATGTAGTCCTCTTAATTCTTGCTTCTAAAGCATACGCAAGCAGAAATTTCAATGTACAATGATGTTTTTAAAAAAACAGTCAAAATGTGCTCCACTCGGGCTGAAAACGCTTGTTTGGGACATGACATTAATGTTGACTATAAATCATAAACTAAGCATTTTTCAGCTGAAATAATGAATGTAGTCCTCTTAATTCTTGCTTCTAAAGCATACGCAAGCAGAAATTTCAATGTACAATGATGTTTTTAAAAAAACAGTCAAAATGTGCTCCACTCGGGCTGAAAACGCTTGTTTGGGACATTACATTAATGTTGACTATAAATCATAAACTAAGCATTTTTCAGCTGAAATAATGAATGTAGTCCTCTTAATTCTTGCTTCTAAAGCATACGCAAAAAGAAATTTCAATGTACAATGATGTTTTTTAAAAAACGGTCAAAATGTGCTCCACTCGGGCTGAAAACGCTTGTTCGGAACATTTCCTTAATGTTGACTATAAATCATAAACTAAGCATTTTTCAGCTGAAATAATGAATGTAGTCCTCTTAATTCTTGCTTCTAAAGCATACGCAAGCAGAAATTTCAATGTACAATGATGTTTTTAAAAAAAACAGTCAAAATGCGCTCCACTCGGGCTGAAAACGCTGTTGGGGACATTTCATTAATGTTGACTACAAATCAAAAACTAAGCATTTTTCAGCTGAAATAATGAATGTAGTCCTCTTAATTCTTGCTTCTAAAGCATACGCAAGCAGAAATTTCAATGTACAATGATGTTTTTAAAAAAAGGGTCAAAATGTGCTCCACTCGGGCTGAAAACGCTTGTTTGGAACATTTCATTAATGTTGACTATAAATCATAAACTAAGCATTTTTCAGCTGAAATAATGAATGTAGTCCTCTTAATTCTTGCTTCTAAAGCATACGCAAGCAGAAATTTCAATGTACAATGATGTTTTTAAAAAAAGGGTCAAAATGTGCTCCACTCGGGCTGAAAACGCTTGTTTGGGACATGACATTAATGTTGACTATAAATCATAAACTAAGCATTTTTCAGCTGAAATAATGAATGTAGTCCTCTTAATTCTTGCTTCTAAAGCATACGCAAGCAGAAATTTCAATGTACAATGATGTTTTTAAAAAAAGGGTCAAAATGTGCTCCACTCGGGCTGAAAACGCTTGTTTGGAACATTTCATTAATGTTGACTATAAATCATAAACTAAGCATTTTTCAGCTGAAATAATGAATGTAGTCCTCTTAATTCTTGCTTCTAAAGCATACGCAAGCAGAAATTTCAATGTACAATGATGTTTTTAAAAAAACAGTCAAAATGTGCTCCACTCGGGCTGAAAACGCTTGTTTGGGACATGACATTAATGTTGACTATAAATCATAAACTAAGCATTTTTCAGCTGAAATAATGAATGTAGTCCTCTTAATTCTTGCTTCTAAAGCATACGCAAGCAGAAATTTCAATGTACAATGATGTTTTTAAAAAAAGGGTCAAAATGTGCTCCACTCGGGCTGAAAACGCTTGTTTGGAACATTTCCTTAATGTTGACTATAAATCATAAACTAAGCATTTTTCAGCTGAAATAATGAATGTAGTCCTCTTAATTCTTGCTTCTAAAGCATACGCAAGCAGAAATTTCAATGTACAATGATGTTTTTAAAAAAACAGTCAAAATGTGCTCCACTCGGGCTGAAAACGCTTGTTTGGGACATGACATTAAGGTTGACTATAAATCATAAACTAAGCATTTTTCAGCTGAAATAATGAATGTAGTCCTCTTAATTCTTGCTTCTAAAGCATACGCAAGCAGAAATTTCAATGTACAATGATGTTTTTAAAAAAAACAGTCAAAATGCGCTCCACTCGGGCTGAAAACGCTGTTGGGGACATTTCATTAATGTTGACTATAAATCATAAACTAAGCATTTTTCAGCTGAAATAATGAATGTAGTCCTCTTAATTCTTGCTTCTAAAGCATACGCAAGCAGAAATTTCAATGTACAATGATGTTTTTAAAAAAACGGTCAAAATGTGCTCCACTCGGGCTGAAAACGCTTGTTCGGAACATTTCCTTAATGTTGACTATAAATCATAAACTAAGCATTTTTCAGCTGAAATAATGAATGTAGTCCTCTTAATTCTTGCTTCTAAAGCATACGCAAGCAGAAATTTCAATGTACAATGATGTTTTTAAAAAAAACAGTCAAAATGTGCTCCACTCGGGCTGAAAACGCTGTTGGGGACATTTCATTAATGTTGACTACAAATCAAAAACTAAGCATTTTTCAGCTGAAATAATGAATGTAGTCCTCTTAATTCTTGCTTCTAAAGCATTCGCAAGCAGAAATTTCAATGTACAATGATGTTTTTAAAAAAACAGTCAAAATGTGCTCCACTCGGGCTGAAAACGCTGTTGGGGACATTTCATTAATGTTGACTATAAATCATAAACTAAGCATTTTTCAGCTGAAATAATGAATGTAGTCCTCTTAATTCTTGCTTCTAAAGCATACGCAAGCAGAAATTTCAATGTACAATGATGTTTTTAAAAAAACGGTCAAAATGTGCTCCACTCGGGCTGAAAACGCTTGTTTGGGACATTACATTAATGTTGACTATAAATCATAAACTAAGCATTTTTCAGCTGAAATAATGAATGTAGTCCTCTTAATTCTTGCTTCTAAAGCATACGCAAACAGAAATTTCAATGTACAATGATGTTTTTTAAAAAACGGTCAAAATGTGCTCCACTCGGGCTGAAAACGCTTGTTCGGAACATTTCCTTAATGTTGACTATAAATCATAAACTAAGCATTTTTCAGCTGAAATAATGAATGTAGTCCTCTTAATTCTTGCTTCTAAAGCATACGCAAGCAGAAATTTCAATGTACAATGATGTTTTTAAAAAAAACAGTCAAAATGCGCTCCACTCGGGCTGAAAACGCTGTTGGGGACATTTCATTAATGTTGACTACAAATCAAAAACTAAGCATTTTTCAGCTGAAATAATGAATGTAGTCCTCTTAATTCTTGCTTCTAAAGCATACGCAAGCAGAAATTTCAATGTACAATGATGTTTTTAAAAAAAGGGTCAAAATGTGCTCCACTCGGGCTGAAAACGCTTGTTTGGAACATTTCATTAATGTTGACTATAAATCATAAACTAAGCATTTTTCAGCTGAAATAATGAATGTAGTCCTCTTAATTCTTGCTTCTAAAGCATACGCAAGCAGAAATTTCAATGTACAATGATGTTTTTAAAAAAACAGTCAAAATGTGCTCCACTCGGGCTGAAAACGCTTGTTTGGGACATGACATTAATGTTGACTATAAATCATAAACTAAGCATTTTTCAGCTGAAATAATGAATGTAGTCCTCTTAATTCTTGCTTCTAAAGCATACGCAAGCAGAAATTTCAATGTACAATGATGTTTTTAAAAAAACAGTCAAAATGTGCTCCACTCGGGCTGAAAACGCTTGTTTGGGACATTACATTAATGTTGACTATAAATCATAAACTAAGCATTTTTCAGCTGAAATAATGAATGTAGTCCTCTTAATTCTTGCTTCTAAAGCATACGCAAAAAGAAATTTCAATGTACAATGATGTTTTTTAAAAAACGGTCAAAATGTGCTCCACTCGGGCTGAAAACGCTTGTTCGGAACATTTCCTTAATGTTGACTATAAATCATAAACTAAGCATTTTTCAGCTGAAATAATGAATGTAGTCCTCTTAATTCTTGCTTCTAAAGCATACGCAAGCAGAAATTTCAATGTACAATGATGTTTTTAAAAAAAACAGTCAAAATGCGCTCCACTCAGGCTGAAAACGCTGTTGGGGACATTTCATTAATGTTGACTACAAATCAAAAACTAAGCATTTTTCAGCTGAAATAATGAATGTAGTCCTCTTAATTCTTGCTTCTAAAGCATACGCAAGCAGAAATTTCAATGTACAATGATGTTTTTAAAAAAAGGGTCAAAATGTGCTCCACTCGGGCTGAAAACGCTTGTTTGGAACATTTCATTAATGTTGACTATAAATCATAAACTAAGCATTTTTCAGCTGAAATAATGAATGTAGTCCTCTTAATTCTTGCTTCTAAAGCATACGCAAGCAGAAATTTCAATGTACAATGATGTTTTTAAAAAAACAGTCAAAATGTGCTCCACTCGGGCTGAAAACGCTGTTGGGGACATGACATTAATGTTGACTATAAATCATAAACTAAGCATTTTTCACCTGAAATAATGAATGTAGTCCTCTTAATTCTTGCTTCTAAAGCATACGCAAGCAGAAATTTCAATGTACAATGATGTTTTTAAAAAAAACAGTCAAAATGCGCTCCACTCGGGCTGAAAACGCTGTTGGGGACATTTCATTAATGTTGACTACAAATCAAAAACTAAGCATTTTTCAGCTGAAATAATGAATGTAGTCCTCTTAATTCTTGCTTCTAAAGCATACGCAAGCAGAAATTTCAATGTACAATGATGTTTTTAAAAAAAGGGTCAAAATGTGCTCCACTCGGGCTGAAAACGCTTGTTTGGAACATTTCATTAATGTTGACTATAAATCATAAACTAAGCATTTTTCAGCTGAAATAATGAATGTAGTCCTCTTAATTCTTGCTTCTAAAGCATACGCAAGCAGAAATTTCAATGTACAATGATGTTTTTAAAAAAACAGTCAAAATGTGCTCCACTCGGGCTGAAAACGCTTGTTTGGGACATGACATTAATGTTGACTATAAATCATAAACTAAGCATTTTTCAGCTGAAATAATGAATGTAGTCCTCTTAATTCTTGCTTCTAAAGCATACGCAAGCAGAAATTTCAATGTACAATGATGTTTTTAAAAAAAGGGTCAAAATGTGCTCCACTCGGGCTGAAAACGCTTGTTTGGAACATTTCATTAATGTTGACTATAAATCATAAACTAAGCATTTTTCAGCTGAAATAATGAATGTAGTCCTCTTAATTCTTGCTTCTAAAGCATACGCAAGCAGAAATTTCAATGTACAATGATGTTTTTAAAAAAACAGTCAAAATGTGCTCCACTCGGGCTGAAAACGCTTGTTTGGGACATGACATTAATGTTGACTATAAATCATAAACTAAGCATTTTTCAGCTGAAATAATGAATGTAGTCCTCTTAATTCTTGCTTCTAAAGCATACGCAAGCAGAAATTTCAATGTACAATGATGTTTTTAAAAAAAGGGTCAAAATGTGCTCCACTCGGGCTGAAAACGCTTGTTTGGAACATTTCCTTAATGTTGACTATAAATCATAAACTAAGCATTTTTCAGCTGAAATAATGAACGTAGTCCTCTTAATTCTTGCTTCTAAAGCATACGCAAGCAGAAATTTCAATGTACAATGATGTTTTTAAAAAAACAGTCAAAATGTGCTCCACTCGGGCTGAAAACGCTTGTTTGGGACATGACATTAATGTTGACTATAAATCATAAACTAAGCATTTTTCAGCTGAAATAATGAATGTAGTCCTCTTAATTCTTGCTTCTAAAGCATACGCAAGCAGAAATTTCAAAGTACAATGATCTTTTTAAAAAAACGGTCAAAATGTGCTCCACTCGGGCTGAAAACGCTTGTTTGGAACATTTCATTAATGTTGACTATAAATCATAAACTAAGCATTTTTCAGCTGAAATAATGAATGTAGTCCTCTTAATTCTTGCTTCTAAAGCATACGCAAGCAGAAATTTCAATGTACAATGATGTTTTTAAAAAAAACAGTCAAAATGTGCTCCACTCGGGCTGAAAACGTTGTTGGGGACATTTCATTAATGTTGACTATAAATCAAAAACTAAGCATTTTTCAGCTGAAATAATGAATGTAGTCCTCTTAATTCTTGCTTCTAAAGCATACGCAAGCAGAAATTTCAATGTACAATGATGTTTTTAAAAAAACAGTCAAAATGTGCTCCACTCGGGCTGAAAACGCTGTTGGGGACATTTCATTAATGTTGACTATAAATCATAAACTAAGCATTTTTCAGCTGAAATAATGAATGTAGTCCTCTTAATTCTTGCTTCTAAAGCATACGCAAGCAGAAATTTCAATGTACAATGATGTTTTTAAAAAAAACAGTCAAAATGCGCTCCACTCGGGCTGAAAACGCTGTTGGGGACATTTCATTAATGTTGACTACAAATCAAAAACTAAGCATTTTTCAGCTGAAATAATGAATGTAGTCCTCTTAATTCTTGCTTCTAAAGCATACGCAAGCAGAAATTTCAATGTACAATGATGTTTTTAAAAAAAGGGTCAAAATGTGCTCCACTCGGGCTGAAAACGCTTGTTTGGAACATTTCATTAATGTTGACTATAAATCATAAACTAAGCATTTTTCAGCTGAAATAATGAATGTAGTCCTCTTAATTCTTGCTTCTAAAGCATACGCAAGCAGAAATTTCAATGTACAATGATGTTTTTAAAAAAACAGTCAAAATGTGCTCCACTCGGGCTGAAAACGCTTGTTTGGGACATGACATTAATGTTGACTATAAATCATAAACTAAGCATTTTTCAGCTGAAATAATGAATGTAGTCCTCTTAATTCTTGCTTCTAAAGCATACGCAAGCAGAAATTTCAATGTACAATGATGTTTTTAAAAAAAGGGTCAAAATGTGCTCCACTCGGGCTGAAAACGCTTGTTTGGAACATTTCCTTAATGTTGACTATAAATCATAAACTAAGCATTTTTCAGCTGAAATAATGAATGTAGTCCTCTTAATTCTTGCTTCTAAAGCATACGCAAGCAGAAATTTCAATGTACAATGATGTTTTTAAAAAAACAGTCAAAATGTGCTCCACTCGGGCTGAAAACGCTTGTTTGGGACATGACATTAATGTTGACTATAAATCATAAACTAAGCATTTTTCAGCTGAAATAATGAATGTAGTCCTCTTAATTCTTGCTTCTAAAGCATACGCAAGCAGAAATTTCAAAGTACAATGATCTTTTTAAAAAAACGGTCAAAATGTGCTCCACTCGGGCTGAAAACGCTTGTTTGGAACATTTCATTAATGTTGACTATAAATCATAAACTAAGCATTTTTCAGCTGAAATAATGAATGTAGTCCTCTTAATTCTTGCTTCTAAAGCATACGCAAGCAGAAATTTCAATGTACAATGATGTTTTTAAAAAAAACAGTCAAAATGTGCTCCACTCGGGCTGAAAACGTTGTTGGGGACATTTCATTAATGTTGACTATAAATCAAAAACTAAGCATTTTTCAGCTGAAATAATGAATGTAGTCCTCTTAATTCTTGCTTCTAAAGCATACGCAAGCAGAAATTTCAATGTACAATGATGTTTTTAAAAAAACAGTCAAAATGTGCTCCACTCGGGCTGAAAACGCTGTTGGGGACATTTCATTAATGTTGACTATAAATCATAAACTAAGCATTTTTCAGCTAAAATAATGAATGTAGTCCTCTTAATTCTTGCTTCTAAAGCATAAGCAAGCAGAAATTTTAATGTACAATGATGTTTTAAAAAAACAGTCAAAATGTGCTCCACTCGGGCTGAAAACGCTTGTTTGGGACATGACATTAATGTTGACTATAAATCATAAACTAAGCATTTTTCAGCTGAAATAATGAATGTAGTCCTCTTAATTCTTGCTTCTAAAGCATACGCAAGCAGAAATTTCAATGTACAATGATGTTTTTAAAAAAAGGGTCAAAATGTGCTCCACTCGGGCTGAAAACGCTTGTTTGGAACATTTCATTAATGTTGACTATAAATCATAAACTAAGCATTTTTCAGCTGAAATAATGAATGTAGTCCTCTTAATTCTCGCTTCTAAAGCATACGCAAGCAGAAATTTCAATGTACAATGATGTTTTTAAAAAAACAGTCAAAATGTGCTCCACTCGGGCTGAAAACGCTGTTGGGGACATGACATTAATGTTGACTATAAATCATAAACTAAGCATTTTTCAGCTGAAATAATGAATGTAGTCCTCTTAATTCTTGCTTCTAAAGCATACGCAAGCAGAAATTTCAATGTACAATGATGTTTTTAAAAAAAACAGTCAAAATGCGCTCCACTCGGGCTGAAAACGCTGTTGGGGACATTTCATTAATGTTGACTACAAATCAAAAACTAAGCATTTTTCAGCTGAAATAATGAATGTAGTCCTCTTAATTCTTGCTTCTAAAGCATACGCAAGCAGAAATTTCAATGTACAATGATGTTTTTAAAAAAAGGGTCAAAATGTGCTCCACTCGGGCTGAAAACGCTTGTTTGGAACATTTCATTAATGTTGACTATAAATCATAAACTAAGCATTTTTCAGCTGAAATAATGAATGTAGTCCTCTTAATTCTTGCTTCTAAAGCATACGCAAGCAGAAATTTCAATGTACAATGATGTTTTTAAAAAAACAGTCAAAATGTGCTCCACTCGGGCTGAAAACGCTTGTTTGGGACATGACATTAATGTTGACTATAAATCATAAACTAAGCATTTTTCAGCTGAAATAATGAATGTAGTCCTCTTAATTCTTGCTTCTAAAGCATACGCAAGCAGAAATTTCAATGTACAATGATGTTTTTAAAAAAAGGGTCAAAATGTGCTCCACTCGGGCTGAAAACGCTTGTTTGGAACATTTCATTAATGTTGACTATAAATCATAAACTAAGCATTTTTCAGCTGAAATAATGAATGTAGTCCTCTTAATTCTTGCTTCTAAAGCATACGCAAGCAGAAATTTCAATGTACAATGATGTTTTTAAAAAAACAGTCAAAATGTGCTCCACTCGGGCTGAAAACGCTTGTTTGGGACATGACATTAATGTTGACTATAAATCATAAACTAAGCATTTTTCAGCTGAAATAATGAATGTAGTCCTCTTAATTCTTGCTTCTAAAGCATACGCAAGCAGAAATTTCAATGTACAATGATGTTTTTAAAAAAAGGGTCAAAATGTGCTCCACTCGGGCTGAAAACGCTTGTTTGGAACATTTCCTTAATGTTGACTATAAATCATAAACTAAGCATTTTTCAGCTGAAATAATGAACGTAGTCCTCTTAATTCTTGCTTCTAAAGCATACGCAAGCAGAAATTTCAATGTACAATGATGTTTTTAAAAAAACAGTCAAAATGTGCTCCACTCGGGCTGAAAACGCTTGTTTGGGACATGACATTAATGTTGACTATAAATCATAAACTAAGCATTTTTCAGCTGAAATAATGAATGTAGTCCTCTTAATTCTTGCTTCTAAAGCATACGCAAGCAGAAATTTCAAAGTACAATGATCTTTTTAAAAAAACGGTCAAAATGTGCTCCACTCGGGCTGAAAACGCTTGTTTGGAACATTTCATTAATGTTGACTATAAATCATAAACTAAGCATTTTTCAGCTGAAATAATGAATGTAGTCCTCTTAATTCTTGCTTCTAAAGCATACGCAAGCAGAAATTTCAATGTACAATGATGTTTTTAAAAAAAACAGTCAAAATGTGCTCCACTCGGGCTGAAAACGTTGTTGGGGACATTTCATTAATGTTGACTATAAATCAAAAACTAAGCATTTTTCAGCTGAAATAATGAATGTAGTCCTCTTAATTCTTGCTTCTAAAGCATACGCAAGCAGAAATTTCAATGTACAATGATGTTTTTAAAAAAACAGTCAAAATGTGCTCCACTCGGGCTGAAAACGCTGTTGGGGACATTTCATTAATGTTGACTATAAATCATAAACTAAGCATTTTTCAGCTGAAATAATGAATGTAGTCCTCTTAATTCTTGCTTCTAAAGCATACGCAAGCAGAAATTTCAATGTACAATGATGTTTTTAAAAAAAACAGTCAAAATGCGCTCCACTCGGGCTGAAAACGCTGTTGGGGACATTTCATTAATGTTGACTACAAATCAAAAACTAAGCATTTTTCAGCTGAAATAATGAATGTAGTCCTCTTAATTCTTGCTTCTAAAGCATACGCAAGCAGAAATTTCAATGTACAATGATGTTTTTAAAAAAAGGGTCAAAATGTGCTCCACTCGGGCTGAAAACGCTTGTTTGGAACATTTCATTAATGTTGACTATAAATCATAAACTAAGCATTTTTCAGCTGAAATAATGAATGTAGTCCTCTTAATTCTTGCTTCTAAAGCATACGCAAGCAGAAATTTCAATGTACAATGATGTTTTTAAAAAAACAGTCAAAATGTGCTCCACTCGGGCTGAAAACGCTTGTTTGGGACATGACATTAATGTTGACTATAAATCATAAACTAAGCATTTTTCAGCTGAAATAATGAATGTAGTCCTCTTAATTCTTGCTTCTAAAGCATACGCAAGCAGAAATTTCAATGTACAATGATGTTTTTAAAAAAAGGGTCAAAATGTGCTCCACTCGGGCTGAAAACGCTTGTTTGGAACATTTCCTTAATGTTGACTATAAATCATAAACTAAGCATTTTTCAGCTGAAATAATGAATGTAGTCCTCTTAATTCTTGCTTCTAAAGCATACGCAAGCAGAAATTTCAATGTACAATGATGTTTTTAAAAAAACAGTCAAAATGTGCTCCACTCGGGCTGAAAACGCTTGTTTGGGACATGACATTAATGTTGACTATAAATCATAAACTAAGCATTTTTCAGCTGAAATAATGAATGTAGTCCTCTTAATTCTTGCTTCTAAAGCATACGCAAGCAGAAATTTCAAAGTACAATGATCTTTTTAAAAAAACGGTCAAAATGTGCTCCACTCGGGCTGAAAACGCTTGTTTGGAACATTTCATTAATGTTGACTATAAATCATAAACTAAGCATTTTTCAGCTGAAATAATGAATGTAGTCCTCTTAATTCTTGCTTCTAAAGCATACGCAAGCAGAAATTTCAATGTACAATGATGTTTTTAAAAAAAACAGTCAAAATGTGCTCCACTCGGGCTGAAAACGTTGTTGGGGACATTTCATTAATGTTGACTATAAATCAAAAACTAAGCATTTTTCAGCTGAAATAATGAATGTAGTCCTCTTAATTCTTGCTTCTAAAGCATACGCAAGCAGAAATTTCAATGTACAATGATGTTTTTAAAAAAACAGTCAAAATGTGCTCCACTCGGGCTGAAAACGCTGTTGGGGACATTTCATTAATGTTGACTATAAATCATAAACTAAGCATTTTTCAGCTAAAATAATGAATGTAGTCCTCTTAATTCTTGCTTCTAAAGCATAAGCAAGCAGAAATTTTAATGTACAATGATGTTTTAAAAAAACAGTCAAAATGTGCTCCACTCGGGCTGAAAACGCTTGTTTGGGACATGACATTAATGTTGACTATAAATCATAAACTAAGCATTTTTCAGCTGAAATAATGAATGTAGTCCTCTTAATTCTTGCTTCTAAAGCATACGCAAGCAGAAATTTCAATGTACAATGATGTTTTTAAAAAAAGGGTCAAAATGTGCTCCACTCGGGCTGAAAACGCTTGTTTGGAACATTTCATTAATGTTGACTATAAATCATAAACTAAGCATTTTTCAGCTGAAATAATGAATGTAGTCCTCTTAATTCTCGCTTCTAAAGCATACGCAAGCAGAAATTTCAATGTACAATGATGTTTTTAAAAAAACAGTCAAAATGTGCTCCACTCGGGCTGAAAACGCTTGTTTGGGACATGACATTAATGTTAACTATAAATCATAAACTAAGCATTTTTCAGCTGAAATAATGAATGTAGTCCTCTTAATTCTTGCTTCTAAAGCATACGCAAGCAGAAATTTCAATGTACAATGATGTTTTTAAAAAAAGGGTCAAAATGTGCTCCACTCGGGCTGAAAACGCTTGTTTGGAACATTTCATTAATGTTGACTATAAATCATAAACTAAGCATTTTTCAGCTGAAATAATGAATGTAGTCCTCTTAATTCTTGCTTCTAAAGCATACGCAAGCAGAAATTTCAATGTACAATGATGTTTTTAAAAAAACAGTCAAAATGTGCTCCACTCGGGCTGAAAACGCTGTTGGGGACATTTCATTAATGTTGACTATAAATCATAAACTAAGCATTTTTCAGCTGAAATAATGAATGTAGTCCTCTTAATTCTTGCTTCTAAAGCATACGCAAACAGAAATTTCAATGTACAATGATGTTTTTTAAAAAACGGTCAAAATGTGCTCCACTCGGGCTGAAAACGCCTGTTCGGAACATTTCCTTAATGTTGACTATAAATCATAAACTAAGCATTTTTCAGCTGAAATAATGAATGTAGTCCTCTTAATTCTTGCTTCTAAAGCATACGCAAGCAGAAATTTCAATGTACAATGATGTTTTTAAAAAAAACAGTCAAAATGCGCTCCACTCGGGCTGAAAACGCTGTTGGGGACATTTCATTAATGTTGACTACAAATCAAAAACTAAGCATTTTTCAGCTGAAATAATGAATGTAGTCCTCTTAATTCTTGCTTCTAAAGCATACGCAAGCAGAAATTTCAATGTACAATGATGTTTTTAAAAAAAGGGTCAAAATGTGCTCCACTCGGGCTGAAAACGCTTGTTTGGAACATTTCATTATTGTTGACTATAAATCATAAACTAAGCATTTTTCAGCTGAAATAATGAATGTAGTCCTCTTAATTCTTGCTTCCAAAGCATACGCAAGCAGAAATTTCAATGTACAATGATGTTTTTAAAAAAAACAGTCAAAATGTGCTCCACTCGGGCTGAAAACGCTGTTGGGGACATTTCATTAATGTTGACTACAAATCAAAAACTAAGCATTTTTCAGCTGAAATAATGAATGTAGTCCTCTTAATTCTTGCTTCTAAAGCATACGCAAGCAGAAATTTCAATGTACAATGATGTTTTTAAAAAAAACAGTCAAAATGCGCTCCACTCGGGCTGAAAACGCTGTTGGGGACATTTCATTAATGTTGACTATAAATCATAAACTAAGCATTTTTCAGCTGAAATAATGAATGTAGTCCTCTTAATTCTTGCTTCTAAAGCATACGCAAGCAGAAATTTCAATGTACAATGATGTTTTTAAAAAAACGGTCAAAATGTGCTCCACTCGGGCTGAAAACGCTTGTTTGGGACATTACATTAATGTTGACTATAAATCATAAACTAAGCATTTTTCAGCTGAAATAATGAATGTAGTCCTCTTAATTCTTGCTTCTAAAGCATACGCAAACAGAAATTTCAATGTACAATGATGTTTTTTAAAAAACGGTCAAAATGTGCTCCACTCGGGCTGAAAACGCTTGTTTGGGACATGACATTAATGTTGACTATAAATCATAAACTAAGCATTTTTCAGCTGAAATAATGAATGTAGTCCTCTTAATTCTTGCTTCTAAAGCATACGCAAGCAGAAATTTCAATGTACAATGATGTTTTTAAAAAAAGGGTCAAAATGTGCTCCACTCGGGCTGAAAACGCTTGTTTGGAACATTTCATTAATGTTGACTATAAATCATAAACTAAGCATTTTTCAGCTGAAATAATGAATGTAGTCCTCTTAATTCTTGCTTCTAAAGCATACGCAAGCAGAAATTTCAATGTACAATGATGTTTTTAAAAAAACAGTCAAAATGTGCTCCACTCGGGCTGAAAACGCTTGTTTGGGACATGACATTAATGTTGACTATAAATCATAAACTAAGCATTTTTCAGCTGAAATAATGAATGTAGTCCTCTTAATTCTTGCTTCTAAAGCATACGCAAGCAGAAATTTCAATGTACAATGATGTTTTTAAAAAAAGGGTCAAAATGTGCTCCACTCGGGCTGAAAACGCTTGTTTGGAACATTTCCTTAATGTTGACTATAAATCATAAACTAAGCATTTTTCAGCTGAAATAATGAATGTAGTCCTCTTAATTCTTGCTTCTAAAGCATACGCAAGCAGAAATTTCAATGTACAATGATGTTTTTAAAAAAACAGTCAAAATGTGCTCCACTCGGGCTGAAAACGCTTGTTTGGGACATGACATTAATGTTGACTATAAATCATAAACTAAGCATTTTTCAGCTGAAATAATGAATGTAGTCCTCTTAATTCTTGCTTCTAAAGCATACGCAAGCAGAAATTTCAAAGTACAATGATCTTTTTAAAAAAACGGTCAAAATGTGCTCCACTCGGGCTGAAAACGCTTGTTTGGAACATTTCATTAATGTTGACTATAAATCATAAACTAAGCATTTTTCAGCTGAAATAATGAATGTAGTCCTCTTAATTCTTGCTTCTAAAGCATACGCAAGCAGAAATTTCAATGTACAATGATGTTTTTAAAAAAAACAGTCAAAATGTGCTCCACTCGGGCTGAAAACGTTGTTGGGGACATTTCATTAATGTTGACTATAAATCAAAAACTAAGCATTTTTCAGCTGAAATAATGAATGTAGTCCTCTTAATTCTTGCTTCTAAAGCATACGCAAGCAGAAATTTCAATGTACAATGATGTTTTTAAAAAAACAGTCAAAATGTGCTCCACTCGGGCTGAAAACGCTGTTGGGGACATTTCATTAATGTTGACTATAAATCATAAACTAAGCATTTTTCAGCTAAAATAATGAATGTAGTCCTCTTAATTCTTGCTTCTAAAGCATAAGCAAGCAGAAATTTTAATGTACAATGATGTTTTAAAAAAACAGTCAAAATGTGCTCCACTCGGGCTGAAAACGCTTGTTTGGGACATGACATTAATGTTGACTATAAATCATAAACTAAGCATTTTTCAGCTGAAATAATGAATGTAGTCCTCTTAATTCTTGCTTCTAAAGCATACGCAAGCAGAAATTTCAATGTACAATGATGTTTTTAAAAAAAGGGTCAAAATGTGCTCCACTCGGGCTGAAAACGCTTGTTTGGAACATTTCATTAATGTTGACTATAAATCATAAACTAAGCATTTTTCAGCTGAAATAATGAATGTAGTCCTCTTAATTCTCGCTTCTAAAGCATACGCAAGCAGAAATTTCAATGTACAATGATGTTTTTAAAAAAACAGTCAAAATGTGCTCCACTCGGGCTGAAAACGCTTGTTTGGGACATGACATTAATGTTAACTATAAATCATAAACTAAGCATTTTTCAGCTGAAATAATGAATGTAGTCCTCTTAATTCTTGCTTCTAAAGCATACGCAAGCAGAAATTTCAATGTACAATGATGTTTTTAAAAAAAGGGTCAAAATGTGCTCCACTCGGGCTGAAAACGCTTGTTTGGAACATTTCATTAATGTTGACTATAAATCATAAACTAAGCATTTTTCAGCTGAAATAATGAATGTAGTCCTCTTAATTCTTGCTTCTAAAGCATACGCAAGCAGAAATTTCAATGTACAATGATGTTTTTAAAAAAACAGTCAAAATGTGCTCCACTCGGGCTGAAAACGCTGTTGGGGACATTTCATTAATGTTGACTATAAATCATAAACTAAGCATTTTTCAGCTGAAATAATGAATGTAGTCCTCTTAATTCTTGCTTCTAAAGCATACGCAAACAGAAATTTCAATGTACAATGATGTTTTTTAAAAAACGGTCAAAATGTGCTCCACTCGGGCTGAAAACGCCTGTTCGGAACATTTCCTTAATGTTGACTATAAATCATAAACTAAGCATTTTTCAGCTGAAATAATGAATGTAGTCCTCTTAATTCTTGCTTCTAAAGCATACGCAAGCAGAAATTTCAATGTACAATGATGTTTTTAAAAAAAACAGTCAAAATGCGCTCCACTCGGGCTGAAAACGCTGTTGGGGACATTTCATTAATGTTGACTACAAATCAAAAACTAAGCATTTTTCAGCTGAAATAATGAATGTAGTCCTCTTAATTCTTGCTTCTAAAGCATACGCAAGCAGAAATTTCAATGTACAATGATGTTTTTAAAAAAAGGGTCAAAATGTGCTCCACTCGGGCTGAAAACGCTTGTTTGGAACATTTCATTATTGTTGACTATAAATCATAAACTAAGCATTTTTCAGCTGAAATAATGAATGTAGTCCTCTTAATTCTTGCTTCCAAAGCATACGCAAGCAGAAATTTCAATGTACAATGATGTTTTTAAAAAAAACAGTCAAAATGTGCTCCACTCGGGCTGAAAACGCTGTTGGGGACATTTCATTAATGTTGACTACAAATCAAAAACTAAGCATTTTTCAGCTGAAATAATGAATGTAGTCCTCTTAATTCTTGCTTCTAAAGCATACGCAAGCAGAAATTTCAATGTACAATGATGTTTTTAAAAAAAACAGTCAAAATGCGCTCCACTCGGGCTGAAAACGCTGTTGGGGACATTTCATTAATGTTGACTACAAATCAAAAACTAAGCATTTTTCAGCTGAAATAATGAATGTAGTCCTCTTAATTCTTGCTTCTAAAGCATACGCAAGCAGAAATTTCAATGTACAATGATGTTTTTAAAAAAAGGGTCAAAATGTGCTCCACTCGGGCTGAAAACGCTTGTTTGGAACATTTCATTAATGTTGACTATAAATCATAAACTAAGCATTTTTCAGCTGAAATAATGAATGTAGTCCTCTTAATTCTTGCTTCTAAAGCATACGCAAGCAGAAATTTCAATGTACAATGATGTTTTTAAAAAAACAGTCAAAATGTGCTCCACTCGGGCTGAAAACGCTTGTTTGGGACATGACATTAATGTTGACTATAAATCATAAACTAAGCATTTTTCAGCTGAAATAATGAATGTAGTCCTCTTAATTCTTGCTTCTAAAGCATACGCAAGCAGAAATTTCAATGTACAATGATGTTTTTAAAAAAAGGGTCAAAATGTGCTCCACTCGGGCTGAAAACGCTTGTTTGGAACATTTCCTTAATGTTGACTATAAATCATAAACTAAGCATTTTTCAGCTGAAATAATGAATGTAGTCCTCTTAATTCTTGCTTCTAAAGCATACGCAAGCAGAAATTTCAATGTACAATGATGTTTTTAAAAAAACAGTCAAAATGTGCTCCACTCGGGCTGAAAACGCTTGTTTGGGACATGACATTAATGTTGACTATAAATCATAAACTAAGCATTTTTCAGCTGAAATAATGAATGTAGTCCTCTTAATTCTTGCTTCTAAAGCATACGCAAGCAGAAATTTCAAAGTACAATGATCTTTTTAAAAAAACGGTCAAAATGTGCTCCACTCGGGCTGAAAACGCTTGTTTGGAACATTTCATTAATGTTGACTATAAATCATAAACTAAGCATTTTTCAGCTGAAATAATGAATGTAGTCCTCTTAATTCTTGCTTCTAAAGCATACGCAAGCAGAAATTTCAATGTACAATGATGTTTTTAAAAAAAACAGTCAAAATGTGCTCCACTCGGGCTGAAAACGTTGTTGGGGACATTTCATTAATGTTGACTATAAATCAAAAACTAAGCATTTTTCAGCTGAAATAATGAATGTAGTCCTCTTAATTCTTGCTTCTAAAGCATACGCAAGCAGAAATTTCAATGTACAATGATGTTTTTAAAAAAACAGTCAAAATGTGCTCCACTCGGGCTGAAAACGCTGTTGGGGACATTTCATTAATGTTGACTATAAATCATAAACTAAGCATTTTTCAGCTAAAATAATGAATGTAGTCCTCTTAATTCTTGCTTCTAAAGCATAAGCAAGCAGAAATTTTAATGTACAATGATGTTTTAAAAAAACAGTCAAAATGTGCTCCACTCGGGCTGAAAACGCTTGTTTGGGACATGACATTAATGTTGACTATAAATCATAAACTAAGCATTTTTCAGCTGAAATAATGAATGTAGTCCTCTTAATTCTTGCTTCTAAAGCATACGCAAGCAGAAATTTCAATGTACAATGATGTTTTTAAAAAAAGGGTCAAAATGTGCTCCACTCGGGCTGAAAACGCTTGTTTGGAACATTTCATTAATGTTGACTATAAATCATAAACTAAGCATTTTTCAGCTGAAATAATGAATGTAGTCCTCTTAATTCTCGCTTCTAAAGCATACGCAAGCAGAAATTTCAATGTACAATGATGTTTTTAAAAAAACAGTCAAAATGTGCTCCACTCGGGCTGAAAACGCTGTTGGGGACATGACATTAATGTTGACTATAAATCATAAACTAAGCATTTTTCAGCTGAAATAATGAATGTAGTCCTCTTAATTCTTGCTTCTAAAGCATACGCAAGCAGAAATTTCAATGTACAATGATGTTTTTAAAAAAAACAGTCAAAATGCGCTCCACTCGGGCTGAAAACGCTGTTGGGGACATTTCATTAATGTTGACTACAAATCAAAAACTAAGCATTTTTCAGCTGAAATAATGAATGTAGTCCTCTTAATTCTTGCTTCTAAAGCATACGCAAGCAGAAATTTCAATGTACAATGATGTTTTTAAAAAAAGGGTCAAAATGTGCTCCACTCGGGCTGAAAACGCTTGTTTGGAACATTTCATTAATGTTGACTATAAATCATAAACTAAGCATTTTTCAGCTGAAATAATGAATGTAGTCCTCTTAATTCTTGCTTCTAAAGCATACGCAAGCAGAAATTTCAATGTACAATGATGTTTTTAAAAAAACAGTCAAAATGTGCTCCACTCGGGCTGAAAACGCTTGTTTGGGACATGACATTAATGTTGACTATAAATCATAAACTAAGCATTTTTCAGCTGAAATAATGAATGTAGTCCTCTTAATTCTTGCTTCTAAAGCATACGCAAGCAGAAATTTCAATGTACAATGATGTTTTTAAAAAAAGGGTCAAAATGTGCTCCACTCGGGCTGAAAACGCTTGTTTGGAACATTTCATTAATGTTGACTATAAATCATAAACTAAGCATTTTTCAGCTGAAATAATGAATGTAGTCCTCTTAATTCTTGCTTCTAAAGCATACGCAAGCAGAAATTTCAATGTACAATGATGTTTTTAAAAAAACAGTCAAAATGTGCTCCACTCGGGCTGAAAACGCTTGTTTGGGACATGACATTAATGTTGACTATAAATCATAAACTAAGCATTTTTCAGCTGAAATAATGAATGTAGTCCTCTTAATTCTTGCTTCTAAAGCATACGCAAGCAGAAATTTCAATGTACAATGATGTTTTTAAAAAAAGGGTCAAAATGTGCTCCACTCGGGCTGAAAACGCTTGTTTGGAACATTTCCTTAATGTTGACTATAAATCATAAACTAAGCATTTTTCAGCTGAAATAATGAACGTAGTCCTCTTAATTCTTGCTTCTAAAGCATACGCAAGCAGAAATTTCAATGTACAATGATGTTTTTAAAAAAACAGTCAAAATGTGCTCCACTCGGGCTGAAAACGCTTGTTTGGGACATGACATTAATGTTGACTATAAATCATAAACTAAGCATTTTTCAGCTGAAATAATGAATGTAGTCCTCTTAATTCTTGCTTCTAAAGCATACGCAAGCAGAAATTTCAAAGTACAATGATCTTTTTAAAAAAACGGTCAAAATGTGCTCCACTCGGGCTGAAAACGCTTGTTTGGAACATTTCATTAATGTTGACTATAAATCATAAACTAAGCATTTTTCAGCTGAAATAATGAATGTAGTCCTCTTAATTCTTGCTTCTAAAGCATACGCAAGCAGAAATTTCAATGTACAATGATGTTTTTAAAAAAAACAGTCAAAATGTGCTCCACTCGGGCTGAAAACGTTGTTGGGGACATTTCATTAATGTTGACTATAAATCAAAAACTAAGCATTTTTCAGCTGAAATAATGAATGTAGTCCTCTTAATTCTTGCTTCTAAAGCATACGCAAGCAGAAATTTCAATGTACAATGATGTTTTTAAAAAAACAGTCAAAATGTGCTCCACTCGGGCTGAAAACGCTGTTGGGGACATTTCATTAATGTTGACTATAAATCATAAACTAAGCATTTTTCAGCTGAAATAATGAATGTAGTCCTCTTAATTCTTGCTTCTAAAGCATACGCAAGCAGAAATTTCAATGTACAATGATGTTTTTAAAAAAAACAGTCAAAATGCGCTCCACTCGGGCTGAAAACGCTGTTGGGGACATTTCATTAATGTTGACTACAAATCAAAAACTAAGCATTTTTCAGCTGAAATAATGAATGTAGTCCTCTTAATTCTTGCTTCTAAAGCATACGCAAGCAGAAATTTCAATGTACAATGATGTTTTTAAAAAAAGGGTCAAAATGTGCTCCACTCGGGCTGAAAACGCTTGTTTGGAACATTTCATTAATGTTGACTATAAATCATAAACTAAGCATTTTTCAGCTGAAATAATGAATGTAGTCCTCTTAATTCTTGCTTCTAAAGCATACGCAAGCAGAAATTTCAATGTACAATGATGTTTTTAAAAAAACAGTCAAAATGTGCTCCACTCGGGCTGAAAACGCTTGTTTGGGACATGACATTAATGTTGACTATAAATCATAAACTAAGCATTTTTCAGCTGAAATAATGAATGTAGTCCTCTTAATTCTTGCTTCTAAAGCATACGCAAGCAGAAATTTCAATGTACAATGATGTTTTTAAAAAAAGGGTCAAAATGTGCTCCACTCGGGCTGAAAACGCTTGTTTGGAACATTTCCTTAATGTTGACTATAAATCATAAACTAAGCATTTTTCAGCTGAAATAATGAATGTAGTCCTCTTAATTCTTGCTTCTAAAGCATACGCAAGCAGAAATTTCAATGTACAATGATGTTTTTAAAAAAACAGTCAAAATGTGCTCCACTCGGGCTGAAAACGCTTGTTTGGGACATGACATTAATGTTGACTATAAATCATAAACTAAGCATTTTTCAGCTGAAATAATGAATGTAGTCCTCTTAATTCTTGCTTCTAAAGCATACGCAAGCAGAAATTTCAAAGTACAATGATCTTTTTAAAAAAACGGTCAAAATGTGCTCCACTCGGGCTGAAAACGCTTGTTTGGAACATTTCATTAATGTTGACTATAAATCATAAACTAAGCATTTTTCAGCTGAAATAATGAATGTAGTCCTCTTAATTCTTGCTTCTAAAGCATACGCAAGCAGAAATTTCAATGTACAATGATGTTTTTAAAAAAAACAGTCAAAATGTGCTCCACTCGGGCTGAAAACGTTGTTGGGGACATTTCATTAATGTTGACTATAAATCAAAAACTAAGCATTTTTCAGCTGAAATAATGAATGTAGTCCTCTTAATTCTTGCTTCTAAAGCATACGCAAGCAGAAATTTCAATGTACAATGATGTTTTTAAAAAAACAGTCAAAATGTGCTCCACTCGGGCTGAAAACGCTGTTGGGGACATTTCATTAATGTTGACTATAAATCATAAACTAAGCATTTTTCAGCTAAAATAATGAATGTAGTCCTCTTAATTCTTGCTTCTAAAGCATAAGCAAGCAGAAATTTTAATGTACAATGATGTTTTAAAAAAACAGTCAAAATGTGCTCCACTCGGGCTGAAAACGCTTGTTTGGGACATGACATTAATGTTGACTATAAATCATAAACTAAGCATTTTTCAGCTGAAATAATGAATGTAGTCCTCTTAATTCTTGCTTCTAAAGCATACGCAAGCAGAAATTTCAATGTACAATGATGTTTTTAAAAAAAGGGTCAAAATGTGCTCCACTCGGGCTGAAAACGCTTGTTTGGAACATTTCATTAATGTTGACTATAAATCATAAACTAAGCATTTTTCAGCTGAAATAATGAATGTAGTCCTCTTAATTCTCGCTTCTAAAGCATACGCAAGCAGAAATTTCAATGTACAATGATGTTTTTAAAAAAACAGTCAAAATGTGCTCCACTCGGGCTGAAAACGCTTGTTTGGGACATGACATTAATGTTAACTATAAATCATAAACTAAGCATTTTTCAGCTGAAATAATGAATGTAGTCCTCTTAATTCTTGCTTCTAAAGCATACGCAAGCAGAAATTTCAATGTACAATGATGTTTTTAAAAAAAGGGTCAAAATGTGCTCCACTCGGGCTGAAAACGCTTGTTTGGAACATTTCATTAATGTTGACTATAAATCATAAACTAAGCATTTTTCAGCTGAAATAATGAATGTAGTCCTCTTAATTCTTGCTTCTAAAGCATACGCAAGCAGAAATTTCAATGTACAATGATGTTTTTAAAAAAACAGTCAAAATGTGCTCCACTCGGGCTGAAAACGCTGTTGGGGACATTTCATTAATGTTGACTATAAATCATAAACTAAGCATTTTTCAGCTGAAATAATGAATGTAGTCCTCTTAATTCTTGCTTCTAAAGCATACGCAAACAGAAATTTCAATGTACAATGATGTTTTTTAAAAAACGGTCAAAATGTGCTCCACTCGGGCTGAAAACGCCTGTTCGGAACATTTCCTTAATGTTGACTATAAATCATAAACTAAGCATTTTTCAGCTGAAATAATGAATGTAGTCCTCTTAATTCTTGCTTCTAAAGCATACGCAAGCAGAAATTTCAATGTACAATGATGTTTTTAAAAAAAACAGTCAAAATGCGCTCCACTCGGGCTGAAAACGCTGTTGGGGACATTTCATTAATGTTGACTACAAATCAAAAAC